>NW_026610939.1:0-145558 GCF_029499605.1 Hyla sarda | reverse complement strand
CCCACCCCCACACTATATAATAAATCCCCCCTCACATTATATAATAAATCCCCCCCACACTATATAATAAATCCCCCCTCACATTATATAATAAATCCCCCCCACACTATATAATAAATCCCCCCCCACACTATATAATAAATCCCCCCCCACACTATATAATAAATCCCCCCTTACATTATATAATAAATCCCCCCCACCCCCACACTATATAATAAATCCCCCCTCACATTATATAATAAATCCCCCCACACTATATAATAAATCCCCCCTCACATTATATAATAAATCCCCCCACACACTATATAATAAATCCCCCCTCAAATTATATAATAAATCCCCCCACCCCACACTATATAATAAATCCCCCCTCACATTATATAATAAATCCCCCCTCACATTATATAATAATAAATCCCCCTCACATTATATAATAAATCCCCCCACACTATATAATAAATCCCCCTCACACTATATAATAAATCCCCCCTCACATTATATAATAAATCCCCCCTCACACTATATAATAAATCCCCCCTCACATTATATAATAAATCCCCCCTCACACTATATAATAAATCCCCCCTCACATTATATAATAAATCCCCCCCTCACATTATATAATAAATCCCCCCTCACACTATATAATAAATCCCCCCTCACATTATATAATAAATCCCCCCTCACATTATATAATAAATCCCCGCTCACATTATATAATAAATCCCCCCTCACATTATATAATAAATCCCCCCTCACATTATATAATAAATCCCCCCTCACATTATATAATAAATCCCCCCCACCCCCACACTATATAATAAATCCCCCCACATTATATAATAAATCCCCCCCACACTATATAATAAATCCCCCCACACTATATAATAAATCCCCCCTCACATTATATAATAAATCCCCCCTCACATTATATAATAAATCCCCCCCACACTATATAATAAATCCCCCCTCACATTATATAATAAATCCCCCCTCACATTATATAATAAATCCCCCTCACACTATATAATAAATCCCCCCTCACATTATATAATAAATCCCCCCCTCACATTATATAATAAATCCCCCCTCACACTATATAATAAATCCCCCCTCACACTATATAATAAATCCCCCCTCACATTATATAATAAATCCCCCCTCACATTATATAATAAATCCCCCCTCACATTATATAATAAATCCCCCCTCACACTATATAATAAATCCCCCCCTCACATTATATAATAAATCCCCCCCACACTATATAATAAATCCCCCCTCACATTATATAATAAATCCCCCCTCACATTATATAATAAATCCCCCCACCCCCACACTATATAATAAATCCCCCCTCACATTATATAATAAATCCCCCCTCACACTATATAATAAATCCCCCCTCACACTATATAATAAATCCCCCCTCACATTATATAATAAATCCCCCCTCACATTATATAATAAATCCCCCCTCACATTATATAATAAATCCCCCCTGACATTATATAATAAATCCCCCCTCACACTATATAATAAATCCCCCCACACTATATAATAAATCCCCCTCACATTATATAATAAATACCCCCTCACACTATATAATAAATCCCCCCTCACATTATATAATAAATCCCCCCTCACATTATATAATAAATCCCCCCTCACATTATATAATAAATCCCCCCTGACATTATATAATAAATCCCCCCTCACACTATATAATAAATCCCCCCTCACACTATATAATAAATCCCCCCACACTATATAATAAATCCCCCCTCACATTATATAATAAATACCCCCTCACACTATATAATAAATCCCCCCTCACATTATATAATAAATCCCCCCTCACATTATATAATAAATCCCCCTCACATTATATAATAAATCCCCCCTCACATTATATAATAAATCCCCCCTCACACTATATAATAAATCCCCCCACACTATATAATAAATCCCCCCTCACATTATATAATACCCCCTCACACTATATAATAAATCCCCCCTCACATTATATAATAAATCCCCCCTCACATTATATAATAAATCCCCCTCACATTATATAATAAATCCCCCCTCACATTATATAATAAATCCCCCCTCACACTATATAATAAATCCCCCCTCACACACACACACGCACACTATATAATAAATACCCCCACACACACACATTATACATACTCACATATCCGGCGGTGGGTCCCCTATTGCGGCCTGGATCCTGGAAGCGGCCGTGTGGGGACTGAGAGGAGCGGGAGACTCTCTCTGCTCCGCTCCTCTCTATGATGCCGCCCGTGACGTCGTACGTCACCTCACGTGACCATCTCCCAGACAGCCATTGCGGTACTGGCTGCCTGGGGATGAGTGACGGCGGCGGCGAACATAAAAAGGTAGCGTGCGGCGCAATACCCGCCCCCGCCCCCCCCCCGGGCCCCCTCCCACTAACATTTTGGCCGGGCCCCTGACGCCTGGCCCGCCAGCCTTTACCAGCTTTATCAGGGCCCATGGGGCATAAGGGGCGAGCTGCTTTTGGGCCCCAAGGAATTACAGGGCCCGGGGCAGCTGCCGCTTTTGCTCCACGGCCGCGGTGATTAGGGTGTGTCTGGGCACACCCGGCACACCCTGTGCGCACGCCTATGGATATGAGATAGATATGAGAGATAAATAGATATGAGATAGATACATAAATAGATATGAGATAGATATGAGATAGATACATAGATATGAGATAGATAGATAGATAGATATGAGATAGATAGATATGAGATAGATAAATAGATATGAGATAGATAAATAGATATGAGATAGATAAATAGATATGAGATAGATACATAAATAGATAGATAGATAGATATGAGATAGATAGATACATAAATAGATAGATAGATAGATATGAGATAGATAGATATGAGAAAGATAGATAGATATGAGATAGATAGGAGATAGATAGATAGATAGGAGATAGATAGATAGATAGATATGAGATAGATAGGAGATAGATAGATAGATAGATAGGAGATAGATAGATAGATAGATATGAGATAGATACATAAATAGATAGATAGATAGATATGAGATAGATAGATACATAAATAGATAGATAGATAGATATGAGATAGATAGATATGAGAAAGATAGATAGATATGAGATAGATAGGAGATAGATAGATAGATAGATAGATAGGAGATAGATAGATAGATAGATATGAGATAGATAGGAGATAGATAGATAGATATGAGATAGATAGATATGATATAGATAGATAGATATGAGATAGATATGAGAGATAAATAGATATGAGATAGATACATAAATAGATAGATAGATAGATATGAGATAGATAGATATGAGAGATAAATAGATATGAGATAGATACATAAATAGATAGATAGATAGATATGAGATAGATATGAGAGATAAATAGATATGAGATAGATATGAGATAGATAGATAAATAGAAAGATATATATATATATATAAATAGATAGATATGAGATAGATAGATATGAGATAGATAAATAAATAGATAGATAGATAGATAGATATGAGATAGATAGATATGAGAGATAGATATGAGATAGATATGAGAGATAAATAGATATGAGATAGATAGATACATAAATAGATAGTAGAAGAAGAACAGCACAGCCAATGGAAGAAAAAATATCGTAGGGGGGTGCACGCAGCTCCTGGATCCTTGGTTAGGGGATCATCTTTCAAACAGAAGAAAAAATCTTGTCCACAGCACCAAAGTTCATGAAAAAATGTGTGTTTTATTCCATAAAAGGTGTCAATACAACAGCGCTGTTATACTGACACCTTTTATGGAATAAAACACACATTTTTTCATGAACTTTGGTGCTGTGGACAAGATTTTTTCTTCTACATAAATAGATAGATAGATAGATATGAGATAGATAGATATGAGAAAGATAGATAGATATGAGATAGATAGGAGATAGATAGATAGATATGAGATAGATAGATATGAGAAAGATAGGAGATAGATAGATAGATATGAGATAGATAGGAGATAGATAGATAGATATGAGATAGATAGATATGAGATAGATAGGAGATAGATAGATAGATATGAGATAGATAGGAGATAGATATGAGATAGATAGGAGATAGATAGATAGATATGAGATAGATAGATATGAGATAGATAGGAGATAGATAGATAGATATGAGATAGATAGGAGATAGATATGAGATAGATAGGAGATAGATAGATAGATATGAGATAGATAGGAGATGGATAGATAGATATGAGATAGATAGATATGATATAGATAGATATGAGATAGATGGATATATAGATAGATAATAGATAGATGATTGATAGATAGATCAGTGTTTCCCAACTAGGGGGGCCTCCAGCTGTTGCAAAACTACAACTCCCAGTATGCTCATAAAGCCAAAGGAATGCTGGGAGTTGTAGTTTTGCAACAGCTGGAGGCCCCCTGGTTGGGAAACTGATCTATCTATATCATATCCATCTATCTCCTATCTATCTATCTAATCTATCATCTATCTGTCTATATCATATCTATCATCTATCTATCTATCTCCTATCTATGTATCTATCATCTATCTATCTATCTATCATCTATCTATCCATCTATTTATGTATCTTTCTATATATCATCTCTCTATCTATATATCATCTATCTATCTATCTATCTCATATCTATCTATCTATATATCTTCTATCTACCTATCTATCTCTCATATCTTTCTATCTTTGATCTATCTATTTCTCATCTATCTATCTCTCATCTATCTGAGTTAGATAGATATGAGAAAGATAGATAGATAGATATGAGATAGATAGATAGATAGATATGAGATAGATAGATATGAGAAAGATAGATAGATAGATAGATAGATAGATGATTGATAGATAGGAGATAGATATGAGATAGATAGATAGGAAATAGATAGATAGATAGGAGATAGATATGAGATAGATAGATATGAGATAGATAGATAGGAGATGGATAGATAGGAAATAGATAGATAGATAGGAGATAGATAGATGATTGATAGATAGGAGATAGATAGATATGAGATAGATAGGAAATAGATAGATAGATATGAGATAGATAGATAGGAGATAGATAGATAGGAGATGGATAGATAGGAGATTGATATATAGATAAATAGATCAGTGTTTCCCAACCTGAGGGCCTCCAGCTGTTGCAAAACTACAACTCCCAGTATGCTCATAAAGCCAAAGGAATGCTGGGAGTTGTAGTTTTGCAACAGCTGGAGGCCCCCTGGTTGGGAAACACTGAACTACCTCCCACTGTCTCCCGAACTACAACTTTCTCCCTCTCCCCCAAGCAAGTTACTTACTTTAAAAGGGCAGCATGAGCAGTGGGCAGGTAAGTCTTCATACTGGTGGTGTCCGGGCCTGTATACACACAGCGGGCCTGCTCCACAAGGTCCAGTATACAGGGGAGAGGGGGAGGAGCTTCCTGTCTGCTCTTCCCAGTCTGCATAGCGCGGCCCCTGCGTGGTGACAGGGCTGCAGGCTGAAGGTTTATATAAAAAAGATGGCTCCGGGGGGGCGGGGGCTCGGGCCCCTTACTGGTGAACTAGCTGTACCCCCCTGATAGCCATGAGAGCTGCTAGTGACCTACTGCTGCTAGGGGGGGCACAAGGGGGGCCAATCATGATGTAGGGGGGGCCGTGGCCCCCTCTGCCCCCCCCCCCCTAGAGACGCCACTGAGAAGACCTGCTGTTACTACTTTGTAAGAGAGGGCACTTTGGTTTTCTTTTATTGCAATTTAAGTTGTTAGTTAATGAAAAATAATAAATATTGTTTTATATATAACTCAAAACAATGAAGTAGAAAAAAGCCGGCAGCTCACCAAAGAATTCAACGCAAGCTTCTTTATTGACCAGCGTGTGCAGGTTACAAAACTTGAAGTGCAGGTGCTCTACCCCAAAACCGCACGAACAACGTCCGTTTCGCACTAACTGTGCTTCCTCCGGTTCGTTGTCGTACTATCCCTCCTCCCCTTATATAGTTCCCCCCAATCAGGATTCTAACAGGGTAGGAGTGTCATACAATTGCGACCATCTCAACTACATCACATCCGTTATGACATCATGTCAGTGCGCGGTCAGCTGACGCCGTTGCCGTAGATACGTTTCTTCCCCAACAGTGCGGAGATAGTCACGTGATGCTGGGTTGCTGTGGATACGAAGGAAGTTGTAGCGGACCAGCTGATGAAGTTTTCTACATCGCAACTTCCGGCACAGATGGCCGCGTCCTGCCCGTATATACGGCAACGGCGTCAGCTGACCGCGCACTGACATGATGTCATAACGGATGTGATGTAGTTGAGATGGTCGCAATTGTATGACACTCCTACCCTGTTAGAATCCTGATTGGGGGGAACTATATAAGGGGAGGAGGGATAGTACGACAACGAACCGGAGGAAGCACAGTTAGTGCGAAACGGACGTTGTTCGTGCGGTTTTGGGGTAGAGCACCTGCACTTCAAGTTTTGTAACCTGCACACGCTGGTCAATAAAGAAGCTTGCGTTGAATTCTTTGGTGAGCTGCCGGCTTTTTTCTACTTCATTGTTTTGCGATACACGGTCACTTGAGCTTTGCACAGCCTGTGCACCACCAGTTTCTCAAGCGCCAGCAGGTGACTGTGCCTTTACGACTACGCTGGGCAGAGGAAGATTAAGGTGAGGGGTGTATCCGGGAAAGAAGCAGTGCCAGCTGATACTTCTACATTGTTTTATATATAACTACAGTTAAGGGGAATGTTTTATCAGTTATTCTGCCTAAACATCGGGCAGCATAAAACTGGTGCAGACATCACGATCCCAGGACACCAGGAAAAACACTGAGACACTCGGTCATTCAGAGTCATCTTAGATTGAAAATCCTGCTGAAACCCCGGAAATGAGTCCCTGGGGCTGGTCCCAGCGGGGCGGGTGACGCATCTCTCCCTATGCCAATGGTCTCCAAACTGTGGACCTCCAGCTGTTGCTTAACTAAAACTCCCAGCAAAACTACAACTCCCAGCATGCCCAGACCATTTTTGGAACAACTAGCAGTCCACAGTTTGTAGCCCTAGTCCCTATACAGTTACATTCCTGGCTTCTGCACTACTACTGGAATTGTGTTCCTGGTAGCTGGCACTTCCGGGTCAGGTGACGTCATATAACTAGCCATCCAATCAGAGGCTGAGGCTGGACATTGCTTCGGCCCATAACTGAATGAGCAGCTGTGTAACGTCACCTAACCCAGAAGCGCTGGACACTGGGAACTGAATTTCGTGATTCTGGCGGTAGCGCAAGAGCAAGGAAGAGAGGGTTTTTTTATACTGTCTTCCCCAAGCGTTAATACCACATTTCTGCCACAACATAGCTTTCTTATGGAGGCCTGGCAAATCAAATGTCAGGCTTCCCTGTCCCTTCCCTGCTGCCGGCGGCTGCCACAATGACACAATGCTGTGGGGCTGGTATGATCATTTTTTCAGGGTTGGTTTTTAGCCCCAGTTCTGCCCTGGGTGGAGAGAGATATATCTAGCTAAGGCTGCATTCACACCACAATTGTTACAAACCGGATCTGGCTGGGAGATGTGAAAACCAGGCGCTCCCGTATCTCAGCCGGACCCGGACCACATCTCGTTTGGATGAGCCGACCGGAGTCAGATAATGACTCCAGTCGGATCAGTTTTGCCCCGTATCCAGATTTGTGACCGTACTTAAAACTGTAGTATACCACGGTTTTAAGTCTGGTCACAAAACCGGATATGGGGCAAAAATAAGCCGACCGGAGTCACTATTTAACTCCGGTCGGCTCATTCAAATGAGATGAGATGGGGGCCGGGTCCGGCTGAGATACGGGAGTGCCTGGTTTTCACATATCCCTATCGGATCTGGTCCCGTATGTAACAATCGTGGGGTGAATACAGCCTAATGTGGAATGGAGGTAGAAGTGGGAAGAAGCCTGCCTACCTACCTAATATATTAAAGGGGTAGTCCAGTGGTGAAAAACCTATCCCCTATCCTAAGGATAGGGGATAAGTTTGAGATCGCGGGGGCCCCGGCTCTCCGCCGAGATAGCGGGTGTCGACCCCCGCACGAGGCGGCGGCCGACACGCCCCCTCAATACATCTCAATGGCAGAGCCGGAGATTGCCGAAGGCAGCGCTTCAGCTCTGCCATAGAGTTGTATTAAGGGGGCGTGTCGGCCGCCGCCTCGTGCGGAGGTCGACACGCCCCCTTCCCGCGGGCTGTCGGGGCTCCGTACAGGAGATCGCAGGGGGCCCCAGCGGTCGGACTCCCCGCGATCTGCAACTTATCCCCTATCCTTAGGATAGGGGATAAGTTGCTCACCACTGAGTCACCACTGGACTACTCCTTTAAGGCTGAACATTTACTTAGCTAAGAAGGGGAGAGGGAAGGGGGGCACCTTTGTAGTGTTGGTATCTCTCTGTATATGATCACTGTATGGAGTTAACCTTGGTCTTTGCCTAGTGGATTTTTTTCAGTAGCAGTGCGGGGATATTAGTCATTCTGCGGTGATACTGGTCATGATGTGGCGATATTACTTGTCCCTTGTATACTGATATTGATAATTTCAATGTCAGTTCACAGGATTTGGTCAGTAACAGTATGACGGTAATATGTATGGGCATAATATTCCTCCTTGTATACTGGTAATATTGGTTTCAGTATACAGGATTTGGCTAGTAACAGTATGATGGTAATATGTATGGGGATAATATTCCTCCTTGTATACAGGTATTATTGGTCTCCGTATACAGGATTTGGCTAGTAACAGTATGATGGTAATATGTATGGGCATAATATTCCTCCTTGTATATTGGTAATATTGGTCTCAGTATACAGGATTTGGCTAGTAACAGTATGATGGTAATATGTATGGGGATAATATTCCTCCTTGTATACAGGTATTATTGGTCTCCGTATACAGGATTTGGCTAGTAACAGTATGATGGTAATATGTATGGGGATAATATTCCTCCTTGTATACTGGTATTATTGGTAATATTACTCTCAACATACAGGATTTGGTCAGTAACAGTATCATGGTAATATGTATGGTGATAATTTTCCTCCTTGTATACTGGCATTATTGTTAATATTGCTATCAATATACCGGATTTTCACATATAGCCTTTTTAAAACATTGCTGCCATTTTTCATTATAAGCAGGGCCGGTGTTATGGCGGGGCAAACCAGGCAATTGCCTAGGGCCCCCATCCCCCAGGGGTCCTGCCGTCTGCTCAGTAGGGGGGGGGGGGGGGCAACTGTTTTAAAGTGGCCGCAGCGTTGGCTTCTTGTTAAAGATTAGCAGGGGGGCCACTTTAAAACAGTGATCAGCTCCGGGCCCCGTGCCCGCAGGGGGGCCCCGTCACATTTGGGACATCCCTGTGTCCCGAAAAATCTTTTCAGGCCACAAGGATGCCCCGTTTACTTCATAGCGGCCCCGCGTTAACTTTAAAAACGCTGGGGCCGTTGGGAGGAAGCGCACGCAGTGACGGCACTGACGTCACGTGCGTGCGCCCATAGCAACAGTACAGCAGAGCGCAGCAGTGAGGAGGACGTGCGGGTATGGTAAGTGACCTGCGGTCATCTTCAGTGTTCCGACCGCCGCTCCTGGGATGGCCCATAGGCCATAGCAGTAGATCGTGACCAGGATGGCCCATAGGCCATAGCAGTAGATCGTGATCCAGGAGCGGTGGTCGGAATACTCAAGTGGGGCAGTAAACAGGCATACAGCCTCCAGCCATACATTGTATATGGCTGAAGGCTGTATGTCTGTAGGGGAACATTAGTTGCACTATAATTCCACCACATTTGGTGCAGTATAGTTCCCCCACATTAAGTGCAGTCACTTAATGTGGGGAACTATACTGCACCAAATGTGGTGGAATTATAGTGCACCTAATGTGGGGGAACTATACTGAACCTAATGTGGGGAATTATACTGCACCTAATGTGGGGGAACTATACTGCACCTAATGTGGGGAATTATACTGCACCTAATGTGAGGGAACTATACTGCACCTAATGTGGGGGAACTACTGTATACTGCACCTAATGTGGGGGAACTACTGTATACTGCACCTAATGTGGGGGGACTACTGTATACTGCACCTAATGTGGGGAGAACTATACTGCACCTAATGTGAGGGAACTATACTGCACCTAATGTGGGGGAACTATACTGCACCTAATGTGGGGGAAATACTGTATACTGCACCTAATGTGGGGAAACTACTGTATACTTCACCTAATGTGGGGAACTACTGTATACTGCACCTAATGTGGGGAACTACTGTATACTGCACCTAATGTGGGAGGACTACTGTATACTGCACCTAATGTGGGGGGACTACTGTATACTGCACCTAATGTGGGGAAACTACTGTACTTCACCTAATGTGGGGAAACACCTGTATACTGCACCTAATGTGGGGGGACTACTGTATACTGCACCTAATGTGGGGGGGACTACTGTATACTGCACCTAATGTGGGAAACTACTGTATACTGCACCTAATGTGGGGAACTACTGTTTACAGCACCTAATGTGGAGGGACTACTGTATACTGCACCTAATGTGGGAGACTATACTGCACCTAATGTGGGAGACTATACTGCCAACCTAATGTGGGGGAACTATACTGCCAACCTAATGTGGGGGAACTATACTGCCAACCTAATGTGGGGGAACTACACTGCACCTAATGTGGGGGAACTACACTGCACCTAATGTGGGGGAACTACACTGCACCTAATGTGGGGGAACTACACTGCACCTAATGTGGGGGAACTACACTGCACCTAATGTGGGGGAACTACACTGCACCTAATGTGGGGGAACTACACTGCACCTAATGTGGGGGAACTACACTGCACCTAATGTGGGGGAACTACACTGCACCTAATGTGGGGGAACTACACTGCACCTAATGTGGGGGAACTACACTGCACCTAATGTGGGGGAACTACACTGCACCTAATGTGGGGGAACTACACTGCACCTAATGTGGGGGAACTACACTGCACCTAATGTGGGGGAACTACACTGCACCTAATGTGGGGGAACTACACTGCACCTAATGTGGGGGAACTACACTGCACCTAATGTGGGGGAACTACACTGCACCTAATGTGGGGGAACTACACTGCACCTAATGTGGGGGAACTACACTGCACCTAATGTGGGGGAACTACACTGCACCTAATGTGGGGGAACTACACTGCACCTAATGTGGGGGAACTACACTGCACCTAATGTGGGGGAACTACACTGCACCTAATGTGGGGGAACTACACTGCACCTAATGTGGGGGAACTACACTGCACCTAATGTGGGGGAACTACACTGCACCTAATGTGGGGGAACTACACTGCACCTAATGTGGGGGAACTACACTGCACCTAATGTGGGGGAACTACACTGCACCTAATGTGGGGGAACTACACTGCACCTAATGTGGGGGAACTACACTGCACCTAATGTGGGGGAACTACACTGCACCTAATGTGGGGGAACTACACTGCACCTAATGTGGGGGAACTACACTGCACCTAATGTGGGGGAACTACACTGCACCTAATGTGGGGGAACTACACTGCACCTAATGTGGGGGAACTACACTGCACCTAATGTGGGGGCACTACACTGCACCTAATGTGGGGGAACTACACTGCACCTAATGTGGGGGCACTACACTGCACCTAATGTGGGGGCACTACACTGCACCTAATGTGGGGGCACTACACTGCACCTAATGTGGGGGAACTACACTGCACCTAATGTGGGGGAACTACACTGCACCTAATGTGGGGGAACTATACTGCACCTAATGTGGGGGAACTATACTGTACCTAATGTGGGGAACTATACTGCACCTAATGTGGGGGAACTACTGTATACTGCACCTAATGTGGGGGAACTACTGTATACTGCACCTAATGTGGTGAACTACTGTATACTGCACCTAATGGGGGGAATTATACTGCACCTAATGCGGGGGAATTACTGTATACTGCACCTAATGTGGGGAAACTACTGTATACTGCACCTAATGTGGGGGAACTACTGTATACTGCACCTAATGTGGGGAATTATACTGCACCTAATGTGGGGGAACTACTGTATACTGAACCTAATGTGGGGGAACTTCTGTATACTGCACCTAATGTGGGGAACTACTGTATACTGCACCTAATGGGGGGAATTATACTGCACCTAATGCGGGGGAACTACTGCATACTGCACCTAATGTGGGGGAACTACTGTATACTGCACCTAATGTGGGGGAACTACTGTATACTGCACCTAATGTGGGGAATTATACTGCACCTAATGTGGGGGAACTACTGTATACTGCACCTAATGTGGGGGAACTACTGTATACTGCACCTAATGTGGGGGAACTACTGTATACTGCACCTAATGTGGGGAATTATACTGCACCTAATGTGGGGGAACTACTGTATACTGCACCTAATGTGGGGAACTACTGTATACTGCACCTAATGTGGGGAACTACTGAATACTGCACCTAATGTGGGGGGACTACTGTATACTGCACCTAATGTGGGGGGACTACTGTATACTGCACCTAATGTGGGGGGATTACTGTATACTGCACCTAATGTGGGGGGATTACTGTATACTGCACCTAATGTGGGGGGACTACTGTATACTGCACCTAATGTGGGGAACTACTGTATACTGCACCTAATGTGGGGAACTACTGTATACTGCACCTAATGTGGAGGGACTATACTGCACCTAATGTGGGGAACTATTTTGCACCTAATGTGGGGAACTTTACTGCCAACCTAATGTGGGGGAACTATACTGCCAACCTAATGTGGGGGAACTATACTGCCAACCTAATGTGGAGAACTATACTGCCCCTAATGTGGAGAACTATACTGCACCTAATGTGGAGAACTATACTGCACCTAATGTGGAGAGCTATACTGCACCTAATGTGGAGAGCTATACTGCACCTAATGTGGGGGAACTATACTGCACCTAATGTGGGGGAACTACACTGCACCTAATGTGGGGGAACTACACTGCACCTAATGTGGGGGAACTATACTGCACCTAATGTGGGGAACTATACTGCACCTAATGTGGGGGAACTACACTGCACCTAATGTGGGGGAACTACTGTATACTGCACCTAATGTGGGAGAACTACTGTATACTGCACCTAATGTGGGGAACTACTGTATACTGCACCTAATGGGGGGAATTATACTGCACCTAATGCGGGGGAACTACTGTATACTGCAACTAATGTGGGGGAACTACTGTATACTGCACCTAATGTGGGGGAACTACTGTATACTGCACCTAATGTGGGGAATTATACTGCACCTCATGTGGGGGAACTACTGTATACTGCACCTAATGTGGGGAACTATACTGACAACCTAATGTGGGGGAACTATACTGCCAACCTAATGTGGGGGAACTATACTGCCAACCTAATGTGGGGGAACTATACTGCCAACCTAATGTGGGGGAACTATACTGCCAACCTAATGTGGGGGAACTATACTGCCAACCTAATGTGGAGAACTATACTACACCTAATGTGGAGAACTATACTACACCTAATGTGGAGAACTATACTGCACCTAATGTGGAGAGCTATACTGCTCCTAATGTGGGGGACTATACTGCACCAATGTGTGGGACTATACTGCACCTAATGTGGGGAACTATACTGCACCTAATGTGGGGAACTATACTGCACCTAATGTGGGGGACTATCAGGGCCGTTTGAAGGAATTTGGGGGCCCCAAGCAAAATGGACATGGAGGCCCCCCCCTCCATAGTAACGCCGACCCTTGAATTCTGGGAGCGCAATGTGAGCGAACGTCAATACGACGCACATTAGGTGCAGCAGTGTTCCCCCTACATTAGGTGCAGCAGAGATCCCCCACATTAGGTAGGCAGTCTTCCCCCCACATTAGGTAGGCAGTGTTCCCCCCACATTAGGTGCAGCAGTGTTCCCTACCCATACCCGCTGTCCAGACCCCCCCCCCCCGGGCCATTTTTTTGGTGGGGGTTTGACTGCTGAGACCCCCACCGATCACCTCGGTTAAAATGGTTCTCCAGCTGTTGGAAAGCTAAAACTCCCATCATTCTGGAGAGCCTCTGGCAATGGGAGTTGTAGTTTTGTAACAGCTGAAGAGCCACAGATTGGACACAGTTTTACCCATCATCACTGCAGAACTTACATGTGACTACAGCTCTGATGGGACAGTCAGGAGAATACACAATGATAGTGACCTGAGTGACGTCTTCTGACTTGAGTGATATCTTCTCTGTTATCTTTTCTTCTTCATCTGGTCCAGAGACCAGGTCTTCCTCCAGCTCCATCTTCTCTGCAGAGTCTGACATCCAGGCATCATTGGCTCCTCACTGTCAGCAGATCCTCATCCTCTGCATGAAGACAGTAATCATTATAACCTTGCCAGAAAGTGTACTCTAAATAATATACTGCCCCACACTGTACCCTGAAGATAATGCTGCCTCACACTGTACCTTGAATATAATACTGCCACACACTGTACCCTGAATATAATGCTGCCTCACACTGTACCTTGAATATAATACTGCCACACACTGTACCCTGAATATAATGCTGCCACACACTGTACCCTGACTATAATGCTGCCACACACTGTACCCTGACTATAATTCTGCCACACACTGTACCCTGACTATAATTCTGCCACACACTGTACCCTGACTATAATTCTGCCACACACTGTACCCTGAATATAATGCTTCCACACACTGTACCCCTGAATATAATACTGCCCCACACTGTACCCTGAATATAATCCTGCCACACATTGTACCCCCTGGATATAATACTGCCACACACTGTACCCTGAATATAATGCTGCCACACACTGTACCCTGAATATAATGCTGCCTCACACTGTACCTTGAATATTATACTGCCACACACTGTACCCTGAATATTATGCTGCCACACACTGTACCCTGACTATAACACTGCCACACACTGTACCCTGAATATAATGCTTCCACACACTGTACCCCTGAATATAATACTGCCCCACACTGTACCCTGAATATAATCCTGCCACACACTGTACCCTGAATATAATGCTGCCACACACTGTACCCTGAATATAATGCTGCCACACACTGTACCCTGAATATAATGCTGCCACACACTGTACCCTGAATATAATGCTTCCACACACTGTACCCCTGAATATAATACTGCCACACACTGTACCCTGAATATAATGCTTCCACACACAGTACCCCTGAATATAATGCTGCCACACACTGTACCCTGAATATAATGCTGCCACACACTGTACCCTGAATATAATGCTGCCACACACTGTACCCTGAATATAATGCTGCCACACACTGTACCCTGACTATAATGCTGCTCCACACTGTATCCACTGAATATAATGCTTCCACACACTGTACCCTGAAAATAATACTGCCACACACTGTACCCCTGAATATAATGCTGCCACACACTGTACCCTGAATATAATGCTGCTCTACACTGCATCCACTGAATACAATACTGCCACACATGCATACACATCATATATACATATACCTCTCCTCATTATTACTATAACTCCCCCCCCCACCTCTCCTCATCACTATTATAACCGGGGGGGGGGAATGAGGAGAGGTGCAGGGGGGGGGGGGGGGCACCTCTCATGACCCCCATAACACCCCTCCTGCATCTCTCATGACCCCCATAACACCCCTCCTGCATCTCTCATGATCCCCATAACACCCCTCCTGCATCTCTCACGATCCCCATAACACCCTCCTGCATCTCTCATGACCCCCATAACACCCCTCCTGCATCTCTCATGACCCCCATAACACCCCTCCTGCACCTCTCATGACCCCCATAACACCCCTCCTGCATCTCTCATGACCCCCATAACACCCCCCTGCATCTCTCATGACCCCCATAACACCCCCTGCATCTCTCATGACCCCCATAACACCCCTCCTGCATCTCTCATGACCCCCATAACACCCCTCCTGCATCTCTCATGACCCCCATAACACCACCCCTGCATCTCTCATGACCCCCATAACACCCCACTGCATCTCTCATGACCCCATAACACCCCCTGCATCTCTCATGACCCCCATAACACCCTCCTGCATCTCTCATGACCCCCATAACACCCCTCCTGCATCTCTCATGACCCCCATAACACCCCCCTGCATCTCTCATGATCCCCATAACACCCCCTGCATCTCTCATGACCCCCATAACACCCCCCTGCATCTCTCATGATCCCCATAACACCCCCCTGCATCTCTCATGATCCCCATAACACCCCTCTGCATCTCTCATGACCCCTATAACACCCCCTGCATCTCTCATGACCCCTATAACACCCCCTGCATCTCTCATGACCCCCATAACACCCCCCTGTATCTCTCATGATCCCCATAACACCCCCCTGCATCTCTCATGATCCCCATAACACCCCTCCTGCATCTCTCATGATCCCCATAACACCCCTCCTGCATCTCTCATGATCCCCATAACACCCCTCCTGCATCTCTCATGATCCCCATAACACCCCCCTGCATCTCTCATGACCCCCATAACACCCCTCCTGCATCTCTCATGATCCCCATAACACCCCTCCTGCATCTCTCATGATCCCCATAACACCCCCCCGCATCTCTCATGATCCCCATAACACTCCCTATATCTATCATGACCCCCATAACACCCCTCCTGCATCTCTCATGATCCCCATAACACCCCTCATGCATCTCTCATGACCCCCATAACACCCCCTGCATCTCTCATGACCCCATAACACCCCTCCTGCATCTCTCATAACCCCCATAACACCCCTCCTGCATCTCTCATGACCCCCATAACACCCCCTGCATCTCTCATGACCCCCATAACACCCCACT
The DNA here is from genome assembly GCF_029499605.1 of Hyla sarda. Classification (NCBI taxonomy): domain Eukaryota; kingdom Metazoa; phylum Chordata; class Amphibia; order Anura; family Hylidae; genus Hyla; species Hyla sarda. The sequence goes on along the minus strand of NW_026610939.1, from coordinate 128,532 downwards.
GCATCTCTCATGATCCCCATAACACCCCTCCTGCATCTCTCATGATCCCCATAACACCCCCCCGCATCTCTCATGATCCCCATAACACTCCCTATATCTATCATGACCCCCATAACACCCCTCCTGCATCTCTCATGATCCCCATAACACCCCTCATGCATCTCTCATGACCCCCATAACACCCCCTGCATCTCTCATGACCCCATAACACCCCTCCTGCATCTCTCATAACCCCCATAACACCCCTCCTGCATCTCTCATGACCCCCATAACACCCCCTGCATCTCTCATGACCCCCATAACACCCCTCCTGCATCTCTCATGATCCCCATAACACCCCCTGCATCTCTCATGACCCCATAACACCCCTCCTGCATCTCTCATGACCCCCATAACACCCCTCCTGCATCTCTCATGATCCCCATAACACCCCCTGCATCTCTCATGACCCCCATAACACCCCTCCTGCATCTCTCATAACCCCCATAACACCTCCTGCATCTCTCATAACCCCCATAACACCCCACTGCATCTCTCATGATCCCCATGACCCCCCCCCCCCCCCCCCCCCCCACACAAACACCTCTCATCACCATTGCAGTCCCCTGACAACCATACAATCCCCCGGGCCCCCCGCGCCAGTTTACTTACCCTGCCGGGGATCGTTGCAGAGGCGGGAGTCTGCTGCTGCTCCTGTCACTGCACGGAGGATGCTGGAGGTTCCCGCGGGGACGCAAGCAGGGACAGGTCAGGTGATTGGCGTAGACGTGCGTGCCTGCGCGGGGCACGTGACGTCTCTACTCCAATCATCCCCTGACCTGTCCGGTGCCGGCCCTGCTTTGTTTCTTAAGGGGCCCGCGCCCCTCAAAAATGTAATTTTGGTGAAATGTGCGGGCCCCCCGAAGTGTCCCGTCGCTACAGGACGGGCAAGCACCGGCTCTGCTCGGGGCCCCCCAGCCAGCTCGGGGCCCCAAGCAATTGCTTGGTTTGCCGGTCCGGTAGCGACGGGCCTGGGGACTATACTGCACCAATGTGTGGGACTATACTGCACCTAATGTGGGGAACTATACTGCACCTAATGTGGGGGAACTATACTGCACCTAATGTGGGGGAACTATACTGCACCTAATGTGGGGAGAACTATACTGCACCTAATGTGGAGGGAACTATACTGCACCTAATGTGGGGAACTATACTGCACCTAATGTGGGGAACTATACTGCACCTAATGTGGGGGAACTATACTGCACCTAATGTGGGGGGAACTATACTGCACCTAATGTGGAGGGAACTATACTGCACCTAATGTGGGGAGAACTATACTGCACCTAATGTGGGGGAACTATACTGCACCTAATGTGGGGGAACTATACTGCACCTAATGTGGGGAGAACTATACTGCACCTAATGTGGGGGAACTATACTGCACCTAATGTGGGGGAACTATACTGCACCTAATGTGGGGAACTATACTGCACCTAATGTGGGGAACTATACTGCACCAATGTGGGGAGAACTATACTGCACCTAATGTGGGGGATCTATACTGCACCTAATGTGGGGAACTATACTGCACCTAATGTGGGGGACTATACTGCACCTAATGTGGGGAGAACTATACTGCACCTAATGTGGAGGGAACTATACTGCACCTAATGTGGGGAACTATACTGCACCAATGTGTGGGACTATACTGCACCTAATGTGGGGAACTATACTGCACCAATGTGGGGAGAACTATACTGCACCTAATGTGGGGGATCTATACTGCACCTAATGTGGGGGAACTATACTGCACCTAATGTGGGGAGAACTATACTGCACCTAATGTGGAGGGAACTATACTGCACCTAATGTGGGGAGAACTATACTGCACCTAATGTGGGGAACTATACTGCACCTAATGTGGGGGAACTATACTGCACCTAATGTGGGGAGAACTATACTGCACCAATGTGTGGGACTACACTGCACCTAATGTGGGGGAACTATACTGCACCTAATGTGGGGAGAACTATACTGCACCTAATGTGGAGGGAACTATACTGCACCTAATATGGGGAGAACTATACTGCACCTAATGTGGGGGAACTATACTGCACCTAATGTGAGGAACTATACTGCACCTAATGTGGGGGAACTATACTGCACCTAATGAGGGGGGGATTATATACTGCACCTAATGTGGGGGAACTATACTGCCAACCTAATGTGGAGGGAACTGTACTGCACCTAATGTGGAGGGAACTATACTGCACCTAATGTGGAGGGAACTGTACTGCACCTAATGTGGAGAGCTATACTGTACCTAATGTGGGGAACTATACTGCACCTAATGTGGGGGCACTATACTGCACCTAATGAGGGGGGGGGACTATATACTGCACCTAATGTGGGGGAACTATACTGTCAACCTAATGTGGGGAGCTATACTGTACCTAATGAGGGGGGGGGGGAGGACTATATATTGCACCTAATGTGGGGGAACTATACTGCCAACCTAATGTGGGAATCTATACTGCACCTAATGTGGAGGGAACTGTACTGCACCTAATGTGGAGAGCTATACTGCAACTAATGTGGAGAACTATACTGCACCTAATGTGGGGAGAACTATACTGCACCTAATGTGGGGAGAACTATACTGCACCTAATGTGGGGAGAACTATACTGCACCTAATGTGGGGAGAACTATACTGCACCTAATGTGGGGAGAACTATACTGCACCTAATGTGGGGGACTATACTGCACCTAATGTGGGGAGAACTATACTGCACCTAATGTGGGGGAACTATACTGTACCTAATATGGGGAGAACTATACTGCACCTGAAGTGGGGGAACTATACAGCCAACCTAATGTGGGGGAACTATACTGCACCTAATGTGGGGGACTGTACTGCACCCAATGTGGGGGACTATACTGCACCTAATGTGGGGAGAACTATACTGCACCTAATGTGAAGAGCTATACTGCACCTAATGTGGGGGAACTATACTGCACCTAATGTGGGGAACTACACTGCACCTAATGTGGGGGAACTATACTGCACCTAATGAGGGGGGACTATATACTGCACCTAATGTGGGGGAACTATACTGCCAACCTAATGTGGGGAGCTATACTGCACCTAATGTGGAGGGAACTGTACTGCACCTAATGTGGAGAGCTATACTGTACCTAATGTGGTGAACTATACTGCATCTAATGTGCGGGAACTATACTGCACCTAATGAGGGGGGGGGGGGTGGGGATTATATACTGCACCTAATGTGGGGGAACTATAATGCCAGCCTAATGTGGAGAGCTATACTGCACCTAATGTGCAGGGAACTGTACTGCACCTAATGTGGAGAGCTATACTGTACCTAATGTGGGGAACTATACTGCACCTAATGTGGGGGCACTATACTGCACCTAATGAGGGGGGGGGGGACTATATACTGCACCTAATGTGGGGAGAACTATACTGCACCTAATGTGGGGGAACTATACTGTACCTAATATGGGGAGAACTATACTGCACCTGAAGTGGGGGAACTATACAGCCAACCTAATGTGGGGGAACTATACTGCACCTAATGTGGGGGACTGTACTGCACCCAATGTGGGGGACTATACTGCACCTAATGTGGGGAGAACTATACTGCAACTAATGTGAAGAGCTATACTGCACCTAATGTGGGGGAACTATACTGCACCTAATGTGGGGAACTATACTGCACCTAATGTGGGGGAACTATACAGCACCTAATGAGGGGGGACTATATACTGCACCTAATGTGGGGGAACTATACTGCCAACCTAATGTGGGGAGCTATACTGCACCTAATGTGGAGGGAACTGTACTGCACCTAATGTGGAGAGCTATACTGTACCTAATGTGGTGAACTATACTGCATCTAATGTGCGGGAACTATACTGCACCTAATGAGGGGGGGGGATTATATACTGCACCTAATGTGGGGGAACTATAATGCCAGCCTAATGTGGAGAGCTATACTGCACCTAATGTGCAGGGAACTGTACTGCACCTAATGTGGAGAGCTATACTGCACCTAATGTGGAGAGCTATACTGCACCTAGTGTGGGGAGAACTATACTGCACCTAATGTGGGGAGAACTATACTGCACCTAATGTGGGGAGAACTATACTGCACCTAATGTGGGGAGAACTATACTGCACCTAATGTGGGGAGAACTATACTGCACCTAATGTGGGGAGAACTATACTGCACCTAATGTGGGGGAACTATACTGTATCTAATGTGGGGAGAACTATACTGCACGTGAAGTGGGGGAACTATACTGCACCTAATGTGGGGAGAACTATACTGCACCTAATGTGGGGAACTATACTGCACTTAATGTGGGGAACTATACTGCACCTAATGTGGAGAGCTATACTGCACCTAATGTGGGGAGAACTATACTGCACCTAATGTGGGGGAACTATACTGCACCTAATGTGGGGAGAACTATACTGCACCTAATGTGGGGTGAACTATACTGCACCTAATGTGGCGGACTATACTGCACCTAATGTGGGGGAACTATACTGTACCTAATGTGGTTAGAACTATACTGCACCTAAAGTGGGGGAACTATACAGCACCTGAAGTGGGGGAACTATACTGCACCTTATGTGGGGGACTATACTGCACCTAATGTGGGGGACTATACTGCACCTAATGTGGGGGACTATACTGCACCTAATGTGGGGGACTATACTGCACCTAATGTGGGGGAACTATACTGTACCTAATGTGGGGAGAACTATACTGCACCTGAAGTGGGGGAACTATACTGCACCTAATGTGGGGAGAACTATACTGCACCTAATGAGGGGGACTATACTGCACCTAATGTGGGGGAACTATACTGCACCTAATGTGGGGGAACTATACTGCACACCTAATGTGGGGGAGCTATACTCTTTACCTAATGTGGGGGGAACTATACAAAAATATAAAATTGTACTATTTTGATCCCTATAACTCTTATTTTTCTGTATATGGGGATGTGAGGGTCATTTTTTGCGCTGTGATTTGTAGTTTTTATCGGTACCATTTTTGTTTTGATGGGACTTTTCAATAGCTTTTTAGATATTTTTTTTATAGTATTTGAAGTGACCAAAATTGTTCAAATCTAGTTAGTGCACTACTATGACTTTTGGGGCCCCACTTTTGATTTTGCCTAAGGCCACGCTAAGCCTAAAACCGGCCCTGATTATAAGGGAGTGTTGTGCCATTTTACTTTTTGAATTTGTGGTGGACTATGATCAGGTCTTGGTCGCTGACACCACTTTATTGAAAAATTTGGCAAAGTACTGGTGTATTCGTTCTGTGATATATATATATATGTATAGCCACGCAAAGTGATACGCCTGTGCTCGGTGGCTGTTTGCCGGCACAATGACACAATGCTGTGGGGCTTGTATACAGTAATTTCCAGGGCTGGATTTCATCCCCAGTCCGGCCCTGTCCCAAGGATAGGGGATAAGTTTCAGATTGCGGGGGTCCGACCGCTGGGGGGCCCCGTGATCTCCTGTACGGGGCCCTGGCTCGCTGGCCAGATAGCGCAGGTTGACCGCCAGATGAAGGGGCAGCCGACACGCCCCCTCAAAAAAAGCGCTATAGCAGAGCCAGAAATTGCCAAAGGCAGCGCTGCATCAGTCCCCCAAAAAATGTGAGTTCCTGGATTTAAATATCTATATTCAGGATGGCTGTTCGCATACTGCCAACTATTTTAAGGAGGTGAATGCAAACAGATACCTCGACTTTAACAGTTGCCATCTTAAATAATGGAAGAAGAACATTCCATTCGGTCAAATGAAAAGAATCCGAAGGAATTGTTCTTCCACACAAAAATACCTACAACAACTAGAGAACCTGGAGGATCGTTTTAAACAAAAAGGGTATCCCAAACCCCTTATACAAGGAGCACGCCAGAGAGTGGACGAATTAGAACAAAGTGCTTGCTTGAAAAATAATAAACAGGGTAATGCAGAGGGGGGTTATAATGATGAATTTGATTCTGTTTTTCTAACTAGGTATTACACTTCACACACCAATATTTTTTTATAATTTTTTTTTATTTTTTTTTTGTATAGGTAATATCACCAGCTCATATTATTGTGTCATGATTACTGGCACCATATGTAGTCCCCCAGTTATTCTTCTTTAGATGTTTTCCGTGTCCTGTGCAGTATCTCTCCCAGAAGTCCACTTGATGGCCCCCGTGGTGGTCTACACCCCGAAGTCATCAATTTTTACTCTAAGAGAGAGTGTGCAGCTGTTTCTGGAGACGGTCAACAATAACCTCTGCATGGTGGAATAATAGGTCACGATGTTTATCAGGATCAGTAGAAGCATCACCCACTCGATGATTATGATGGGGATTTCACGGATCTCGTCCCAGTCTTCATCATTATGGAATAATTCCTTTAATGTTTCATATCCAAAATAGAAAACTACACAGACAAAAGTCAGGCCACAGCAGGTGCATCTACTATGGTGGATGACTTTTTTTGCTCCTGGTAATTTATACATCTGGATGGACTGCCCAAGGTAGTATAAGGCTTCACATGTAATGGAAATTATCGTGCTGACAAAGTGTATCCTGGGATATTCTTCGGGGGACAATACATGCATAACAGCTGTGGAAAAACAGGAGGCCCACACAATGGCCAGCAGGATCCTCTGGATCAGGACCTGATGACCCCTGAACTCTTCAGTATGCATAACCATATACTTATAAATAAGAAAGGTTAGTACCAAAGTGCCAATGGACGTCCCTATGAATCCAATTCTGAATAATATGCTTTCGGGAAAGACATTTCCCACGTCACTGTGAAGGAAAAGAAACCAATGTTATTATGGATATTTCCTCACTCCCAACCCATGAAATAAGAATCATTTGCTTGTTTATCTTACCTGATGCTCATCAGTGGCGAGGCTGCATGGCCGAGGACGACCGTCATGATGTAGCTGGTGGCAAGCCAGGCCGCACACCAAAACGCCAACAGGAGGGGGACGAACCCCAGTCCTTTTAGCTCCATTTCAGACAAGTAGAAAAAGAAGACGCTAATCTCACTATTCTCACTAATCGCACAGGAACAGACTGAAGGCTCGGGCGGCTGTCAGTGGGATGTCAGGCCTCCAGCTGTCTATGACATCACATGTGACATGTCAGAATGACTGCTTGTTTCTTTGAGCTGCCATGATTTAGTATCTGCTATAGACAGAACCTGATGTTTTTACTATGGACCTTACAGACCTCAGAACCCAAGTAATTAGTGCAGGGGCTCCATTTTGATCATCTCATATTTCACATTATTTGAGTTCCAGGGCTCAGATACATTTGCACCCTCTATAGCAGTGGTCTTCAAGCTGTGAACCCCCAACCGCTGCAGAACCACAACTCCCAGCATGCCCAGACAGCAACTTTGCATAAGGAAATAGTCTAATTAAACTTTTCTTATATATAGAATCCCTGAAATCTCCAATCTCTCCTTTTATTGCTTTATGATCTGTGTTACTTATTTGTAAAAAACAATGTTTGTGATTGTCTTCCCCCCACACACTTATGGGCTATCTCTTCAAACGACTTTATTTGACCTAAAGCGTATAATTGATTTACATAAATAAGCCCCTTTTCATCCAAAAGAGTGAATCTTTAATTTTAAGGAACTCTTTAAGTGCTTTATTCGACCATAATGAAGTAAAGTCAAAACTCCATGTGATTTAAAAAATAAATTTAAGTTCCCCCCATACTTAATTATCTAGATATGCATGGGTGTAGTGAGTATCCCAGCTTCCAAAATCTCAAAAATATCCTTCATTTTTCAGAGGCTTTTTCAAAAATGAAAGAAGCGATCTGATTGGTTGCTATGGGCAACTCAGAAACTTTTCCTCTGGGCAGGTTTTGATAAATCTCCCTCTATGGGGGAGATTCATTAAGACCAGTGTAGAGGAAGAGTTGTGCAGTTGCCCATAGCAACCAGATTGCTTCTTTCATTTTTCACAATGCCTTTGCAAAATGAAAGAAGCGATCTGATTGGTTGCTATGGGCAACTCAGCATATTTTCCTGGAAAAGTTTCTGAGTTGCCCATAGCAACCAATCAGATTACTTCCTTCATTTTTCAGAGACTTTTTCAAAAATGAAAGAAGCGATCTGATTGGTTGCTATGGGCAACTCAGCAGCTTTCCCCATAGACCACAATGGGCCTACTGGTTTCAATGGGCAAAAAATCAGAGTTAATGCACTAGACACAGTTCTCTATACCATTAACCCCTTCCCGACCTATGACATACCTGTACGTCATGGGTGGCAAGGTGTTCCCGACCCATGACATACAGGTACGTCATGAACATTTTTGCCGCTACTCGCGGCATCCCGCAGCGCCCGGTAAGATGGTGGCTATCACTGATAGCCAGCCATCTTACCATGCGACCACGGGGGGTTTCATCCCCCCCCCCCCCCCCCCCCAGCGATCGCTGCTATCAGCTGGTCAACTCTGACTAGCTAATAGCAGCGTTTCGCTATCAGAATATTTAGCAGCGCGGTGTGTAAGTCCCGATCACGGGGATCGGGACACACACCGCTCTGCTAAGTGTCCCTTACCCATCCCCCGGCATCACTTACCCGACCATGCGGTGTCCCGAGTGGTCCCGTTGCGAGCGACGTCCTCCAGGCGGTCCCGGCGGCGCTGCGTCCCGGAGGTGAGTTTCCGGCAGCAGTGCGGCATCTTCATTGGCAGCAGTGAGATCGCCGTAAAGCGATCTCACTGCTGCCTCTGGGAGTTTCAAAACGGCAACTCCCAGCATGCCCAGACAGCCTTTGGCTTTCTGGGCATGCTGGGAGTTGTAGTTTTGTAACATCTGGAGGTCCACAGTTTGGAGACCACTGTATAATGGTCTCCAATCTGTGCTGTTCCAGATGTTGCAAAACTACAACTCCCAGCATGCTCAGTCTGTTCAGGCATGCTGGGAGTTGTAGTTCTCTAACATCTGGAAGAGCATAGATTGGAGACCATTATACAGTGGTCTCCAAACTGTGGACCTCCAGATATTGCAAAACTACAACTCCCAGCATGCCCAGACTGCCCAAGCATGCTGGAAGTTGTAGTTCGGCAACATCTGATCCTTCAGATATTGCCGAACTACAACTTCCAGCATGCTTGGGCAGTCTGGGCATGCTGGGAGTTGTAGTTTTGCAACAACTGGAGGCACACTAGTTGGGAAACATTGTCCGTTTGCTACCTCAGTGCCTCCAGCTGTTTCAATTGTTGCAAAACTATAACTCCCAGCATGCACTGACAGACCATGCATGCTGGGAGTTGTAGTTTTTCAACAGCTGGAGGCACACTGGTTTGGAAACGCTAAGTTTGGTTGCAAAACACTTGAAAGTTTATTACTTAACTTAGTGTTTCCAAACCAGTGTGCCTCCAGCTGTTGCAAAACTACAACTCCCAGCATGCACGGACAGCCAAAGGGCATGCTCGGAGTTTGCAACAGCTGGATGTTTGCCCCCTCCCCCCAATGTGAATGTACAGGGTACACTCACATGGGCGGAGGTTTACAGTGAGTGCTGCAAGTTTGAGATGGCGCAAAATTTGCGCTGCAGCTCAAACTCCCAGCGGCAAACTTGCTGTGAACCTCTGCCCATGTGACTGTACCCTAAAAACACTACACTACACTAACACTAACCTAAAATAAAAAACACTACATATACACATTATCCCTACACAGCCCCCAAAAAAATGAAAAACGTCTGGTACGCTACTGTTTCCAAAACGGAGCCTCCAGCTGTTGCAAAATAATAACTCCCAGTATTGCCGGACAGCCATTGACTGTCCAGGCATGCTGGGAGTTTTGCAACAGCTGGAGGCACCCTGTTTGGGAATCATTGGCATAGAATACCCCTATGTCCACCCCTATGCAAATCCCTAATTCAGGCCTCAAATGCGCATGGCGCTCTCTCACTTTGGAGCCCTGTTGTATTTCAGGGCAACAGTTTTGGGACACATATGGGGTATTGCCGTACTCGGGAGAAATTGCCTTACAAATTTTGGGGGGCTTTTTCTTCTTTAACCCCTTATGAAAAGGTGAAGTTGGGGTCTACACCAGCATGTTAGTGTAAAAAAATAATTTTTTTACTCTGACATGCTGGTGTTGCCCTATACTTTTCATTTTCACAAGAGGTAAAAGGGGAAAAAAGATCCTCTAAATTTGTAATGCAATTTCTCCCGAGTATGGAGATACCCCATATGTGGGCGCAAAGTGCTCTGGGGGCGCACAACAAGGCTCAGAAGGGAGAGTGCACCATGTACATTTGAGGCGATTTGCACAGGGGTGGCTGATTGTTACAGCAGTTCTCGGAATCAGAATGATAAGTAAAAGCATTCCAGAGTTATTAATGTTTAAAGTGACAGTGGTCAGATTTTCAAAAAATGCCCAGGACCTGAAGGTGAAAATGGGCTGGGTCATGAAGGGGTTAAAGGGGTACTCCGGTGAAAACCTTTTTTTTCTTTTAAATCAACTGGCTCCGGAAAGTTAAACAGATTTGTAAATGACTTCTATTAAAAAATCGTAATCTTTCCTGTACTTATTAGCTGCTGAATACTACAGAGGAAATTATTTTCTTTTTGGAATGCTCTCTGATGACATCACGAGCACAGTGCTCTCTGCTGACGTTATTATAATAATAATAATAATAATAATGTCTTTATTTATTGTTGTCCTTAGTGGGATTTGAACCCTCTCCAGCTCCACTATATCTTTCTTGTACACTGGTGCTCAGTACTGTACACAGTACTCTATGTGAGGACTGACTAGTGATTTGTACAGCGGTAGCATTATTTCCTTGTCGTCGGCATCTATGCCCCTATTGATGTACCCCATGATTTTATTAGCCTTGGCAGCAGCTGCCCGACACTGGTCACTACAGCTAAGTTTACTGTTACCTAAGGCTCCTAAGTCCTTTTCCATGTCAGTCGTCCTAAGTGTTCTTCCATTTAATACATAATCCCAGCTCGGATTTTTGCATTACCTTACATTTATCAGTGTTGAACCTCATCTGCCACTTCCCAGCCCAAACCTCCAACCTATCCAGATCCATTTGTAACAGTGCACTGTCCTCTATAGTGTTTACCACTTTACAGAGTTTGGTGTCATCTGCAAAGATTGCTACTTTACTATTCAACCCCTCTGCAAGGTCATTCATGAATATATTAAATAGGACAGGACCCAAGACGGACCCCTGTGGTACCCCACTAGTAACAGTCACCCAATCAGAATAAGTACCATTAATAAACACCCTCTGTTTCCTATCATTGAGCCAGTTACTTACCCACTTGCGCACATTCTCACCCAGCCCAAACCTTCTCATTTTATGCACCAACCTTTTATGTGGAACCGTATCAAATGCTTTGGAAAAATCCAGATATACGACATCCAGCGATTGCCCCTGGTCCAGTCTTGTGCTCACCTCCTCATAAAAGCTGATCAGGTTAGTTTGACAGGATCAATCCCTCATAAATCCATGCTGATACAGGGTCATACATTTATTTTTATCAAGATATTCCAAAATAGCATCTCTTAGGAAACCCTCAAACAATTTACCGAGGTTAAACTAACAGGTCTATAATTCCCGGGGTCACCCTTTGACCCCTTCTTAAATATTGGCACCACATTTGCCATGCGTCAGTCCTGGGGAACAGTCCCTGTCACTATAGAGTCCCTGAATATTAAAAATTGGGGTCTGTCTATTACATTACTTTTTTTTTATATTTTTTTTATTTTAATATTAAACAATTACAAAAATACATTGTACAAATCCGATAAAACAACATCACCAATCGGAAGAAAAGCAAAAGCCATAGAAGCCAAATCCATACTTGTTTACATCCAAGAGTATGTCTAATCAAATTTGCCCATCTTACCAATAGCTCCCAGCAGTATAAACTCTATCGTACGAGGTACCTTCACAGGGATTTTACTTTCTACCTCTTTTATTACAGATTCCCAGAAAACAGATATCTTCTCACACGACCAAAAACTATGTAAATAGTCCGCCTCTTCCAAACCACATTTAACACACTGTGAAGTGATTCTCACCCCTATCCTATGTAAATGAAGCGCGGAATAGTGGGTCTTGTGTAATATCTTAAATTGTGTAATTTTATGTTCCATATTACGAGAAACCTTGCTTATATTTTGGGCCATAATGTCCCAATCTTCCTCAGACACAGTACCCACTATTCCGGACCATTTGTCTTTAATTCTGTCGATCCCCCTTACTCCAATAATCTTATTTAATTTCTTATACAAAATTGATATTCCTTTTTTTTTTTAAAGTGCTCTATTTGAGTTAGTGCTTCTATGAAATTGTGTTTCTGTGCTACATATATCTCCTTATCTATCGTGTTATGGACTGCATGACTAACTTGCCAATAGTACAGCCAATCGTTATCACTAATATCATACCCCCTTTTTATGTGCTCAAATGAAAAGAGTTGTCCTTTATCAAATAATTGTTCCAGTCGTTTTATACCCTTACTATCCCAAAAAGTTGACTCACACTTCACCAATTCTTTAAATTTATTGTTACCCCATAGGGGTGTGAACCCAAAACTATTTCCTACATGTAATTCTCCCTTTAATCTTTCCCATACTTTCCTATATTTATACAATAACATCGTGTTATTTGACCCACTCTCCTCATAATCATCTCATTCCAACACCTCATATATGTTCACTTTCTCCTTATCTACTACAATCTTCTCCAGATATCTAAAATTTCTCCAATTCACGATTCGTACCAACTGCGCGGCCATGTAATAAACAAAGAAATTGGGCATATCCAATCCCCCCCTATCTCCAGGGGCCATAAAATATCTGTACTTCAGACGAACCCTTTTTCTTCCCCATAACAATCTACCCAGTATCACTTCTATCTTCCGGAACCAGCATTTGCCGATCCACACTGGCGAGGTAGCAAGAAAAAAAAGGATCTGTGGGAGGACCACCATTTTTATTATCGCCATCCTTTCTGACATAGAGAAGGGCATTTTAAACCATACTTCTACTCTCTTCGCTAAACTATTCAAAAGGGGCAGTATATTGTTAATCACAAACCTATCATTCGTGGCTGCTATTTTTACTCCCAGATAATGGAGACATTCATTTTTTTTTTAACACGGATAGTCTTCCCACCGTCTCCCCCATATCTTCATCCAGGGGGAGCATAGTAGATTTACTCCAATTTATGTCAAACCCAGATAGAGGGGCAAATGCCTCGAACATCTTAATGATACGATGTATTTTTTCTTGTGGGTTAGTTACAAAAAGGAGGATATCATCTACAAATAACAAGATCTTACTCTTCTCTCCATTTACTCCAAATCCCTCATAAACATCATTATCTCTTATCCAAGCCGCTAAGGGTTCAATATAAATTAAAAATAAAAAGGGTGAGAGGGGGCAGCCCTGCCTTGTTCCTCTACTTAGTTTGAATGGGTAGGAGGGGGTTCCATCTACCACCACACTCGCCTCGGGGTTAGTGTATAGTAGCTGAATATAACTCAAAAACCTCGGGCCCACCCTAACCCTTTTCAAAACTTCCCAGAGGTATTCCCACTCCACCCTGTCAAAAGCTTTAGTAGCATCCAATGACAGAATGGAGCGGGGGCCACGGGATCCACTCTGGATTGCTTCATACACCTGGTGGATATTGTCATGAACCGTTCTTCCTGACCTAAACCCTCCCTGGTCACCGCCCACCACTACCTCCACTACTTTATCCAATCTCCTTGCCAGTGCTTTCGCTATTATCTTTATATCTGTATTAAGCAAGGAGATATGAGCCCAAATCCAAGGGATCCTTATCTTTTTTCCTAATGAGTCTAATATTAGCCTCACACATAGATTTAGGGAGAACCCCCCCCCCCCCTCCAGGATTCATTAATGATACCCAGCAGTTTTGGAAGCAGCAGGATTGAGTATATTCTATATATCTAGAAAGGAATGCCGTCAGACCCAGGGGATGTATTCCCTTGGATTGATGCCAATGCCTCCTCCAATTCCTGGAGGGAGATTGGGTCATCCAGGGAGTCCCTGACATCCTCTGTCAAACTCGGAATATTAATTCCCCTCAAGAATTCCGCTACCTCCGCCCTATTAATATAGCTGCCCATATAGAGATTGGAGAAAAAAGAGCCAACCATTTGGGCTATTTCTTCTCTATCTGTGGTTATGCTGTCATCCTCCCTCCTCAGAGCCATAATACCACGTTCGTCGCCTTGATTTTTAAGTAATCTTGACAGTGTCTTATTTGGTTTCCCTTTCTCAAAGAAATTAAATTGCCCACTGAAGAATAGTTTATTTTGTGCCTTTTTAAGTAGATATTCTTTATATTCCTCTTGAGCTGCCTTCAGTTCTAACAGCTGTTCCCCCCACTATCCTCTTCTATCCCTGCTTCTAATGTTGCCACTTTACTATTCAGTACTGATTCTTCCTGTGAGAATTCCTTTTTTTTTTTTATTGATTCGCCCTATATATAGACCCCTCAAGTATGCCTTCATAGTATCCCATACCACCTGAGGGTTTGCGGACTTATGATTAATCTCCCAGAATGCCTCTATTTCCTGTCTAAACCAGTCCTGGTCGCCCACTAATTCAATCCAGTGGGGGTTGAGCCGAAAGCCCAACCTTTTCCCACCCATTACCTTACCTCCAATTTCCACCACCACTGGGCAATGGTCCGATAGGGTTTTAGCTTTATACTGCACCCTGCTGGTCCAGGTCATTGCATTCTTATCACACAGGCATAAGTCAATTCGGGAAGCGGTGTTATATGAGGTACTAAAACATGAGTACTGTCTTACTCCTGGGTTTAGTTTCCGCCACCCATCAACCCAATTCATCTCTCCACAGTATCTCGCCAATGCTGTTTCGTTCCCCCCTACATTCCTACCTAATTTGTATCTGTCCATACTAGGGTCTATTACATTGTTCAAATCTCCAACTATCCATAATGCCGAATGTGTCTTACTTTCGCTATAGCTCACGAGGTCCCTCAGAACATCCACTCTAAAAGATGGAGGAATATAAACAAAAGCCAAGATGACTGCCCTATCTTCCCATATTCCATAAAGAAATACATATCGACCATACTTATCTACCTTTGCATTCTTAGTCTCGAATGGTACCCTCCTGTGAACATATACTGATACTCCCATGGAGTAGGAAGAGAGTCTGGAGTGGTATTCTTCTTTGGCCCACTTCCTTGGAAGTATCTGCTCATCTCTTGACCTATGGGTCTCAACTAAACATATGATCGCAGGAAGGCACCTCCGAATATAATCGAAGACTGCACACTTTTTAATTCTATCCGACATACCTCGTATGTTCCAGGCTAATAATTTAAGCATAGATATATTTGCCTAAGAGAAAAAAGAAAAGAGAGAAGAAGAAGAGAGAGAAAAAAAAAAAAAAAACACTCTTTTGATCATCCCGTGCCATCCCTCCCTCCTTTCCCTTATCCTTACCCCCCCCGCACCCCCCCTCTCCCCATAATGCACCGTACTTCTACTATGCACTCCTATCCTAGTGACACCCCAGAGAACCCCCCAACCCCTCCCCCCTCCCCCCCGAGACGTAACATTATTACTCAACTAATACTTCCAACCCCTAATGCCACAGTAGTGCCTTATATTAGATGCCTTATTTATCCATCCAATCTGAGACTTCTTGTGGGGTTCCAAATATTGTTACCTTTCCCTTATGCTCAACCCGGAGTCTCGTTGGAAACAGCAGAGAGAAGGGCACCCCTGCGTTCTTTAGCCGCCTTTTTATCTCCCGAAAGGATGCCCTTTTCCTCTGGGTCTCCCAAGAGAAATCCGGATATAGAAAAATATTCTGTCCATTATACTGTAGGTCCCTCATCTCTCTTGCCCTCCTAAGGATAGTATCCCTGTCCTGGGAGGTATATAACTTAATTAGGATTGTCCTAGGGGGACCCCCCGGAGGGGGAATACGCCTTGGCACTGATGAGCTCGTTCAATCCCAAACATTGGAGTAAGATGCCCTTCCCCTATCCCCTCCTTCAACCACCTACTAAGAAACTGTATGGCAGAGTCCCCCCCCCCCCTCCACCCCCTCAGGAAACCCCACCATCCCATCAGGAAACCCCACCATCCTTATATTACAACGTCTGGATCTATCCTCAAGGTCAGTGAGCTTATCTTTAACAGATGTCCTCTCCTTTTTCAAGTCATTAACCTCCTCCTCCAAAACCGTAATCCTATTTTCTGTTTTAGGGGCTTCTTCCTCCAGTCTGGAAATCCTCTCTCTCATTTTAGTCATATCGTGTCTTATCAGAGATACCTCGGTAGATACCACACCTAATTGTTTATTTATCTCCTCAATTGCACAATTAGATTTTTTCACCCCTCCCAAGATCTCCTCCAACATCTGTGTTCCCACAGGGGGCACAGACTGCCCTTCCTCAGTTTCTTCCACCGCCAAGACCGAGTACCTAGAGCCTGTTTTACTAGGGGAGAGATCCTTCTGGGTTCTAGTTTTTATACCCACAGCTGGAGACTTCCATATTTTATCCAATTTACCCATAGCCCCCTTATCTTTTTGTGGCGAGCTACCCCCTGATCTTCTGGGGTTCACCTTAGGGGCCATTTCACCCACTATTTCTCTTCACTTTATATTTGTGGGGTGTATGTATCACTACGGGGATATCACGGACCAACTTAGCAACTTTATACACCATAGGCCCCTCCCACTCGAGAATTTAAATCCCGTTATTTACAGCATACAAAAGTAAGAATTCACAGTCCCATATGGCTCTGGGGAGCGCTTAAAACCTAGGGTATCACACCCTGATCCAGAAATATCCACCACCAAATATAGCATACTAATATGCAACTACGGAATCATTAGCGTATTCACGCTCCCCCTGGTAGACAGTGCAATCACCCCCCAGAGTCACTGATCTTATTGGGTCCAGGGAGGGGTCCAATTTCATGAGAGAGGAATTCTGCTAAGACCAAGTTGTTCAATTTAGTCCATGAGTCCCGGTTTCTCCAAATCGCTAGGAGGAGTGACCAGGCAGAGAGTCAGGCATCCAATATTGTCCATTCCACATGGGGCCAGTGCAAGAGGCTGCTTCTGTTCAGAATATTGCCGGGGTATTAATCAATGGTTTCACCGGCTTCTGCACTGTTAGATATTCATCACATGTAAAGTCTGATCGTTTTACTCAGCTCCACTCTCCATCCACAAGAAAGGGTCTGGGCCAGTCTATTCAAATCCCAGCAAGGAGTAGCGGAGTTCCACACATGCCCCTCAACACCTCCGCGTCTGTCTATTACATTACTTAATTCCTTTAGAACATGGGGGTGAATGCCATCTGGACCTGGTGATTTGTCTATTTTGATTTTTTGTAGGTGGCACTGTACTTCTTCCTGGGTTAGACAGGTGACCTGTACTGGGGAGCTTACCTTATCACACTGTATTTCACCTGGCATTTCATTTTCCTCAGTGAATACAGTGGAGAAGAATTTTAGTATATTTGCTTTTTCCTGATCCCCGTTTATAATTTCTTCCTCATCATTTTTTAAAGGGCCAACACTTTCATTTTTGACTTTTTTGCTATTTATATAATTAAAGAACATTTTGGTGTTAGTCATACTCTCTTTGGCAATGAGTCTTTCTGTCTCTATTTTTGCGGCTTTTATCTGTTTTTTACATATTTCACATTTTTCTCTATAGCTTTTTAATGCTTCTTCACTGCTGTCCTGTTTTAGTAACTGAAATGCTTTATTTTAGTCATTTATTGCCCCCTTAACATTTTTATTCATCCATATTGGTTTTCTTTTATTTCTGACCCTTTTATTCCTATAAAGTATATACATCTTACAGTGAAAATTTAAGATATTTTTAAAAGTCTCCCATTTAGTGTCAGTATTGTTATTTTTGAGGACATTATCCCATTTTATATTGTTATGGGCTTCTCTGAGTTGATCGAACTTTGCTTTTCGAAAGTTCATTGTTTTTGTGGCCCCTCGAGAGATTCCCTTATTGAAGAACAAGTTATAATGTATTACATTATGATCACTATTTCCTCGGTGTCCATCTACTTGCACATTAATTACTCTGCCAGTTTCAGTACGTTGGTAAATATTAAGTCTAGTAGGGCGCCCCCTCTGGTCAGGCCCTGCACCATTTGGGACAGATAATGGTCTTTAGCTATAGTCAGAAATCTGTTTCCTTTAAAGTCGAAGTCTGCCCAGTTCTCCATGAACCCAAACCCCTCCTTCCTACACCAGCTTCTGAGCCACTTGTTTACCTCCCTTATCTCCCGCAGCCTCTCTGGTACGGCTCGTGGTACAGGTAATATTTCAGAAAATACTACCTTGGAGGTCCTTGCCTTAAGCTTGCAGCCTAAGTCCCTGAAATCATTTTTAAGGACACTCCATCTACCTCTTACTTTGTCATTGGTGCCAATATGTACCATGACTGCTGGGTCTTCTCCAGCCCCACCCAGCAACCTGTCAACCCGATCCGCGATGTGCCGAACTCGAGCGCCAGGAAGACAACACACTGTTCGGCTATCCCGGTCTTTGTGACAGATCACCCTGTCTGTCCCCCTAATAATTGAGTCCCCCACTACCAGTACCTGTCTGGCCTGCCCTGCTCTCCTCCCTCCCTCCTTACTGGAGCAGACACCCCCCTGGCGGTCAGAGGCAGAGTCCTGCTGCAGTACCGCTAGCTCTGAAATGACATCCCCCTCATCTGCCAACTGGGCAAACTTGTTGGGGTGTGCCAGTTCAGGACTAGCCTCCCTGACACTTTTCCCTCTACCCCGTTTTCTAACTGTAACCCAGCTAACTGCCTGACTGTCCTGCCCCTCCGTCCCACTATCCATCCCCACCTCGACCCCAGAGAGTACCTGCTCAGTGAGCAGGAGACTATTCTGCGGGTTGTCAATGCATCTCAGTGTTGCCAGTTGCTCCTCTAGATCCAGGATCTGGGCTTCTAAATGAGCAACTCGCACACATCTCGCACAACAATATGCACCCTCAAACTGTTGTTCAAGGATTGCATACATTGCGCAAGATGCACACTGGACTGCCTTTTCCAACATGGAGGTCATACTAGATTTGGGGATTGCAAAAATTAACAGAAAAGAAAAAAAAATCAAATATTTCAATTTAAACTTCCTGAATTTAAAGTCCCTTAATTTTAAGTCCCCTCACTTTTATACTCACTCACTTGTATGCTTCACACTCTTGTATACAGACAAACAATCGCTAGCTCAACATAGTGTATTTGCTTTATATTTATCACAACCACAACCACCTCTCTTCCACTGCCTGGAAGTGAAACTTTTTTTTTTTTTTTTTTCATTTACACATCCAAATTTAACGAAAAGTCGTAAAAGACCTGTGGGGTGTTAAGGCTCACTGGACCCCTTGGTACGTGGCTTGAGGGGTGTAGTTTCCAAAATGGTATGCCATGTGGGGGTTTTCTGCTCTTCTGGCACCATAGGGGCTTCCAAAATGTGACATGCCCCCCAAAAACCATTTCAGCAAAAATTCACTCTCCAAAATCCCATTGTTGCTCCTTCCCTTCTGAGCCCTCTACTGCACCAGCCGAACACTTTACATACACATATGAGGTATTTCCTTACTCTAGAGAAATTGGGTTACAAATTTTGGGGGGCTTTTTCTCCTATTACCCCTTGTAAAAATTCAAAAACTGGGTCTACAAGAACATGCGAGTGTAAAAAATGGAGATTTTGAATTTCCTCCTTCACTTTGCTGCTATTCCTGTGAAACACCTAAAGGGTTAACACACTTACCCAAATGTCATTTTGGATACTTTGAGGGGTGCAGTTTTTATAATGTGGTCATTTGTGGGGTATTTCTAATATGAAGGCCCTTCAAATCCACTTCAAAACTGAACTGGTCCCTGAAAAATTCCAATTTAGAAAATGTTGTGAAAAATTGGAAAAGTGCTGCTGAACTTTGAAGCCCTCTGATATCTTCTAAAAGTTAAAACCTGTCAACTTTATGATGAAAATATAAAGTAGACATATTGTATCTGTGAATCAATATATTATTTATTTGGAATGTCTGTTTTTGTTACAAGCAGAGAGCTTCAAAGTTAGAAAAATGCTAAATTTTCAATTTTTTCATCAAATTTTGGAATTTTTCACCAAGAAATGATGCAAGCCTCGACAAAAATTTACCACTAACATGAAGTAGAATATGTCACGAAAAAACAATGTCAGAATCAGAATGAAAAGTAAAAGTATCCCAGAGTTATTAATGCTTAAAATGACAATGGTCAGATGTGCAAAAATGGCTGGGTCCTTAAGGTGAAAATGGGCTGGTTCCTTAAGGGGTTAAACCCCACTGACATTTGACAGATCTTTGGAACAGTGGGCTGTGCAAATGAAAAATTTTCATTTTTCTTTTGGCAGACCACTGCTCAAAAAAATCTATCAGACACCTGTGAGATGTAAATGCTCACTGCACTTCTTATTAGGGGTGTAGTTTCCAAAATGGGGTCACATGTGGGGGGGGGGGGGTTCACTGTTCTGGCACCATGGAGGCCTAAACGCACATGGCCTTCAATTTCAGCCAGATTCTCTCTCCAAAAGCCCAATGGTGCTCCTTCTCTTCTGAGCCCTGTAGTTCACCCGCAGAGCACTTTACATCCACATGTGGGGTATTTTCTGACTCAGAAGAGATGGGGTTACAAATTTTGCTGGGCTTTTTTTCCTATTACCCCTTGTGAAAATGATAAAATTGGGGTAACAATAGCATTTTAGGGAAAAAAATATACATTTTTTTATTTTCACCTCCAACTTTAACAAAAATTTGTCAAACACCTGTGGGATGTTAAGGCTCACTATACCCCTTGTTACTTTACGTGAGGGGTGTAGTTTTCTAAATGGGGGTCACATATGGGTGTTTTTTATGTTTATGTCAGAACTGCTGTAACTACCAGCCACCCCTGTGCAAATCACCAATTTAGGCCTCAAATGTATATGGTACACTCTGTTTACACTAACATGCTGGTGTAGACCCAAAATTTACCTTTTCTTAAGGGGTAAAAGAAGAGAAAAAAAATTTGTAACCAAAAACTGTTGCCTTGAAATATGAGAGGGCTCCAAAGTGAAAGAGCACCATGTGCATTTGAGGCCTAAATTAGGGATTTGCATCCACCACCAAATTACCCTACAGCAGTGCTTTCCAAATAGGGTGTCTCCAGCTGTTGCACTACTTCCTGTTCAGGGTGTGGTTGTGTGATCGTCAGCTCCAGGAGAACCAGAGAACCAGAGAGCAGCAGGATTTTCACCAGCCCTCCCCCCCCCCCCCCCCCCCAGGTTTGTGGCAGCCTTCGGGGAAGGGTTTCCCTGCATGAACCCCAACGTCCCCATCTCCCTTACCAGGCCGGCGGGAGGTGGAGGTGACATTGCAACGGCCAACTCCCAGGATGGGGTACGGAGATCCTCCAGGATCCGCAGAAATGCAGAACCAACTCCACCGTCCATATCTGGAAGCAGCAAGGCTGCAAGGAAGGCTACAAGCAAGGCTGCAGGTAAAGACCTGCATGAAGGTGAGGAGTTGAGGAGAAACATGGGGAGGCAAGGTACCTCTGAACCCCAGCAATGGGGGGCATTGGGTCCCAGGGAGTCTTTGGCCAATTTTGGGTCCCGAATCCAAGCAAAAATGGCGGAGTATGAGTGTCTTGGCAAAATGCTTCGTGGGCTAAGAGAGGACTTAAAATTTGCCCGTTACCAGGCTGATTACACCTCAAAAAATCGAAGGCCAGTGTATTCGGCTAAAGTGCGCACCCTGAAAAAAGAGGTTGAGGAGGTAGAAAGGGTGAGGATGGAGATCATGGAAGGGGCTGGTATCTTCAGAGAAAAACTCTGCAATGAAAGTCGGTTCAGAGGCCAGCAGAACCCAGAAAGAGAGGAGGAGGTCAGTCACAGCGAAAGCAGTGCAGAGGAGGATGGTGTGGAGGTGGATGGTGGAGGAGAAAGAGAGAACAGTGCTGAGGAGGACAGTGTGGAGGAAGATGGTGGTGGAGAAAGAGAGGACAGTGCTGAGGAAGGTGCTAAAGAGAAGCAAGATGGTGGTGCAGAGGAGAGTGAAATGGAGGAGGACACAACCCAGAGTTCATACATAAATCCTGCTCAGGTAGCCCTGCCTGTAACGTCAGATGACAGCAGTGACGACAGCGGCAGCAGCAATGGGTTAATTGGTGGTGGATTGCTGAAGGCGATTGTGCTCCAAGAGTCACCTACCCATTTTGAGAACTTATCATTTGGAAATGACTTAGGCCCAGATACTGAGGTGAAGGGCAAGAGGAAGAGGAGAAATAAAAGGAAAAAAGGAGAGGTCACCAGACTTGTTTATTCTTCTCTCCAGCAGTCTGGGCCATCTGAAAAGGTGGTTCAGGCTGGTGGGCCCCCCAGTCTGCCCGACCCCGCTTTTGCTGTAAAGCGGGGCCAGAATGGGGGGTACATGGTGGATAAGGTTTCTAAGATGGCTGCAGACGCCAAGGAGCCGCCTGTCCAGTCGGTAGGGAAGGGCAGGACAGGCTTAAGGTGGGCGACTCCGATGCTGCAGGACCACCCCAGGTGGGCAGGGGGCGTGTCCTAGTGCCGGAGCTTGGTGATGTTGCTGTCTGCTCGGGGGGCGGTCCCCCGAGCGATCTGGGCGTAGCAGGGCACTCCTCTGTGAGGGGGGGGAGTGTCCATGCGTCTGGATTGGTAGAAAAGCCCGGGCGGTCGGGTAAGGTGGCTCCTGAAGGTTGCACTGACGCTGTGGGGAATCCCTCCACGTCGGCTGCTGTAGGAGGGGTGGGGGTGCGTCCGGAGGGACAGATCCCACCCAGTGTGAAGCAGTTCTCACTGGGAACATCATCGGCGTTGAAGGAAGTGTCATCACTGGAACTGGAAGTAACATCGCCAGAACCGAAAAAGCGGTCATCGGGGGCGGGACCAGCAGCACAAACCCCCGTGGCATACGCAAATAACCCGGCCAGCTCAGGAAAGTTTAGCCAGGATAATAGTGTGAAAGGGAAGAGTGCAAAAGAGAGTGAAAATTTTGGTGATGGTATGTTGCATGAAAATGTTAGCAGTGTGCAAGAGTGGGGCATTAGAGGTGTACTAGAGAGGGGTGCTAGCGGTGTGCAAGAGAGGGGTGCTAGCGGTGTGCAAGAGAGGGGTGCTAGCGGTGTGCAAGAGAGAGGTGCTAGCGGTGTGCAAGAGAGGGGTGCTAGCGGTGTGCGAGAGAGGGGTGCTAGCGGTGTGCAAGAAAGGGATGCTAGCGGTGTGCGAGAGAGGGGTGCTAGAGGTGTACAAGAGAGGGATGCTATCGGTGTGCAAGAGAAGAGTGCTGGAGGCAGGCAAAGGGATGTCACTGGATCAGTAAAGAGTACTGAGGAAGTAGGGGCTGGTTCGGCTGCCCCCCTGGTGGTGACTGCTAGAAGCTATGCCAGCGTCGCTGCCGGGGAATCAAGAGGGTCTCCGTCTCCATCTGGTTCTGGGGGTCACTTGCAGCGGCGCCTCCTGGAGGCTCTGCGTAAGGGTGATAGGTCAATTGAGGTAGAAGGGAGGGGTTCGGTTGACCTGTCTTTTTGGATAGAGAGGCATGGTCTGGGTGCCTTCCAAGAACAGAATGGGGAGGTGATGTGGTCCCTCCCGACTCCCGGGCAGGATAGTAACCGTAGGAATGTGGCCCGTCTGATTTGGAGGGGTAAAGATGCGTGTGTTACGCCGAGCGCTCCGGGTCCCCGCTCCTCCCCGGAGCGCTCGCTACACTCTCGTCACTGCAGCGCTCCGGTCAGATCCACTGACCCGGGGCGCTGCGATACCGCCTCCAGCCGGGATGCGATTCGCGATGCGGGTGGCGCCCGCTCGCGATGCGCACCCCGGCTCCCGTACCTGACTCGCTCTCCGTCGGTCCTGTCCCGGCGCGCGCGGCCCCGCTCCCTAGGGCGCGCGCGCGCCGGGTCTTTGCGATTTAAAGGGCCACTTCGCCGCTGATTGGCGCAGTGGTTCTAATTAGTGTGTTCACCTGTGCACTCCTTATTTATACCTCACTTCCCCTGCACTCCCTCGCCGGATCTTGTTGCCATTGTGCCAGTGAAAGCGTTTCCTTGTGTGTTCCTAGCCTGTGTTCCAGACCTCCTGCCGTTGCCCCTGACTACGATCCTTGCTGCCTGCCCCGACCTTCTGCTACGTCCGACCTTGCTTCTGTCTACTCCCTTGTACCGCGCCTATCTTCAGCAGTCAGAGAGGTTGAGCCGTTGCTAGTGGATACGACCTGGTCACTACCGCCGCAGCAAGACCATCCCGCTTTGCGGCGGGCTCTGGTGAAAACCAGTAGTGACTTAGAACCGATCCACTAGCACGGTCCACGCCAATCCCTCTCTGGCACAGAGGATCCACTACCTGCCAGCCGGCATCGTGACAGTAGATCCGGCCATGGATCCCGCTGAAGTTCCTCTGCCAGTTGTCGCCGACCTCACCACGGTGGTCGCCCAGCAGTCACAACAGATAGCGCAACAAGGCCAACAGCTGTCTCAACTGACCGTGATGCTACAGCAGCTACTACCACAGCTTCAGCAATCATCTCCTCCGCCAGCTCCTGCACCTCCTCCGCAGCGAGTGGCCGCTTCTGGTCTACGACTATCCTTGCCGGATAAATTTGATGGGGACTCTAAATTCTGCCGTGGCTTTCTTTCCCAATGTTCTCTGCACTTGGAGATGATGTCGGACCAGTTTCCTACTGAAAGGTCTAAGGTGGCTTTCGTAGTCAGCCTTCTGTCTGGAAAAGCTCTGTCATGGGCCACACCGCTCTGGGACCGCAATGACCCCGTCACTGCCTCTATACACTCCTTCTTCTCGGAAATTCGAAGTGTCTTTGAGGAACCTGCCCGAGGTCCAGGGTAATTCTTCCGTTGGCGAGTACGCCGTACAATTCCGTACTCTTGCTTCAGAATTATCCTGGAATAATGAGGCCCTCTGCGCGACCTTTAAAAAAGGCCTATCCAGCAACATTAAAGATGTTCTGGCCGCACGAGAAATCCCTGCTAACCTACATGAACTCATTCATCTAGCCACTCGCATTGACATGCATTTTTCCGAAAGGCGTCAGGAGCTCCGCCAGGATATGGACTTTGTTCGCACGAGGCGTTTTTTCTCCCCGGCTCCTCTCTCCTCTGGTCCCCTGCAATCCGTTCCTGTGCCTCCCGCCGTGGAGGCTATGCAGGTCGACCGGTCTCGCCTGACACCTCAAGAGAGGACACGACGCCGCATGGAGAATCTCTGCCTGTACTGTGCCAGTACCGAACACTTCCTGAAGGATTGTCCTATCCGTCCTCCCCGCCTGGAAAGACGTACGCTGACTCCGCACAAAGGTGAGACAGTCCTTGATGTCTACTCTGCTTCTCCACGTCTTACTGTGCCTGTGCGGATATCTGCCTCTGCCTTCTCCTTCTCTACTATGGCCTTCTTGGATTCCGGATCTGCAGGAAATTTTATTTTGGCCTCTCTCGTCAACAGGTTCAACATCCCGGTGACCAGTGTCGCCAGACCCCTCTACATCAATTGTGTAAACAATGAAAGATTGGACTGTACCATACGTTTCCGCACGGAGCCCCTTCTAATGTGCATCGGACCTCATCACGAGAAGATTGAATTTTTGGTCCTCCCCAATTGCACTTCCGAAATTCTCCTTGGACTACCCTGGCTTCAACTCCATTCCCCAACCCTGGATTGGTCCACTGGGGAGATCAAGAGTTGGGGGCCCTCTTGTTTCAAGGACTGCCTAAAACCGGTTCCCAGTACCCCTTGCCGTGACTCTGTGGTTCCCCCTGTAACCGGTCTCCCTAAGGCCTATATGGACTTTGCGGATGTTTTTTGCAAAAAACAAGCTGAGACTCTACCTCCTCACAGGCCTTATGATTGTCCTATTGACCTCCTCCCG
This sequence comes from Hyla sarda, assembly GCF_029499605.1. Taxonomy (NCBI): domain Eukaryota; kingdom Metazoa; phylum Chordata; class Amphibia; order Anura; family Hylidae; genus Hyla; species Hyla sarda. The sequence continues at coordinate 102,501 of NW_026610939.1, read as the reverse complement.
GGCACTACTCCACCCCGGGGCAGAATTTATCCTCTGTCCGCCCCAGAGACTCTTGCTATGTCTGAGTACATCCAGGAAAATTTAAAAAAGGGCTTTATCCGTAAATCCTCCTCTCCTGCCGGAGCCGGATTTTTCTTTGTGTCCAAAAAAGATGGCTCTCTACGTCCTTGCATTGACTACCGCGGTCTTAATAAAATCACGGTAAAGAACCGCTACCCCCTACCCCTCATCTCTGAACTCTTCGATCGCCTCCAAGGTGCCCACATTTTTACCAAACTGGACTTAAGAGGTGCTTATAATCTCATCCGCATCAGAGAGGGGGATGAATGGAAAACGGCATTTAACACTAGAGATGGACACTTTGAGTATCTGGTCATGCCCTTTGGCCTGTGCAACGCCCCTGCCGTCTTCCAAGACTTTGTTAATGAAATTTTTCGTGATCTCTTATACTCCTGTGTTGTTGTATATCTGGACGATATCCTGATTTTTTCTGCCAATCTAGAAGAACACCGCCAGCATGTCCGTATGGTTCTTCAGAGACTTCGTGACAATCAACTTTATGCCAAGATAGAGAAATGTCTGTTTGAATGCCAATCTCTTCCTTTCCTAGGATACTTGGTCTCTGGCCAGGGACTACAAATGGATCCAGACAAACTCTCTGCCGTCTTAGATTGGCCACGCCCCTCCGGACTCCGTGCTATCCAACGTTTTTTGGGGTTCGCCAATTATTACAGGCAATTTATTCCACATTTTTCTACCGGTGTGGCTCCTATCGTGGCTTTAACCAAAAAAAATGCCAATCCCAAGTCTTGGCCTCCTCAAGCGGAAGACGCCTTTAAACGGCTCAAGTCTGCCTTTTCTTCGGCTCCCGTGCTCTCCAGACCTGACCCATCTAAACCCTTCCTATTGGAGGTTGATGCCTCCTCTGTAGGAGCTGGAGCGGTCCTTCTACAAAAAAATTCTTCCGGGCATGCTGTTACTTGTGGTTTTTTTTCTAGGACCTTCTCTCCGGCGGAGAGGAACTACTCCATCGGGGATCGAGAGCTTCTAGCCATTAAATTAGCACTTGAGGAATGGAGGCATCTGCTGGAGGGATCAAGATTTCCAGTTATTATTTACACCGATCACAAGAACCTCTCCTATCTCCAGTCTGCCCAACGGCTGAATCCTCGCCAGGCCAGGTGGTCTCTGTTCTTTGCCCGATTTAATTTTGAAATTCACTTTCGGCCTGCCGATAAGAACATTAGGGCCGATGCTCTCTCTCGTTCCTCGGATGCTTCGGAAGTTGAACTCTCTCCGCAACACATCATTCCTCCTGACTGCCTGATTTCCACTTCTCCAGCCTCCATCAGGCAAACTCCTCCAGGAAAGACCTTCGTCTCTCCACGCCAACGCCTCGGAATCCTCAAATGGGGTCACTCCTCCCATCTCGCAGGTCATGCAGGCATCAAGAAATCTGTGCAACTCATCTCTCGCTTCTATTGGTGGCCGACTCTGGAGACGGATGTCGTGGACTTTGTGCGAGCCTGCACTGTCTGTGCCCGGGATAAGACTCCTCGCCAGAAGCCCGCTGGTTTTCTTCATCCTCTGCCTGTCCCCGAACAGCCTTGGTCTCTGATTGGTATGGATTTTATTACAGACTTACCCCCATCCCGTGGCAACACTGTTGTTTGGGTGGTCGTTGATCGATTCTCCAAAATGGCACATTTCATCCCTCTTCCTGGTCTTCCTTCAGCGCCTCAGTTGGCTAAACAATTTTTTGTACACATTTTTCGTCTTCACGGGTTGCCCACGCAGATCGTCTCGGATAGAGGCGCCCAATTCGTGTCAAAATTCTGGAGGGCTCTCTGTAAACAACTCAAGATTAAATTAAACTTTTCTTCTGCATATCATCCTCAATCCAATGGACAAGTAGAAAGAATTAACCAGGTCTTGGGTGATTATTTACGACATTTTGTTTCCTCCCGCCAGGATGATTGGGCAGATCTTCTACCATGGGCCGAATTCTCGTATAACTTCAGAGTCTCTGAATCTTCCTCCAAATCCCCATTTTTCGTGGTGTACGGCCGTCACCCTCTTCCTCCCCTCCCTACCCCCTTGCCCTCTGGTCTGCCCGCTGTGGATGAAATTTCTCGTGATCTTTCCACCATATGGAGAGAGACCCAAAATTCTCTCTTACAGGCTTCATCACGCATGAAGAAGTTTGCTGATAAGAAAAGAAGAGCTCCTCCCATTTTTTCTCCTGGAGACAAGGTATGGCTCTCCGCTAAATATGTCCGCTTCCGTGTCCCTAGCTACAAGTTGGGACCACGCTATCTTGGTCCTTTCAAAATTTTGTGCCAGATTAATCCTGTCTCTTACAAACTTCTTCTTCCTCCTTCTCTTCGTATCCCTAATGCCTTTCACGTTTCTCTTCTTAAACCACTTATCATCAACCGTTTCTCTCCCAAACTTGTTTCCCCCACTCCTGTTTCCGGTTCCTCGGACATCTTCTCCGTCAAAGAGATTCTGGCATCCAAGAAGGTCAGAGGGAAAACTTTTTTTTTAGTTGATTGGGAGGGTTGTGGTCCAGAAGAGAGATCCTGGGAACCTGAGGACAATATTCTAGACAAAAGTCTGGTCCTCAGGTTCTCAGGCTCTAAGAAGAGGGGGAGACCCAAGGGGGGGGGGGTACTGTTACGCCGAGCGCTCCGGGTCCCCGCTCCTCCCCGGAGCGCTCGCTACACTCTCGTCACTGCAGCGCTCCGGTCAGATCCACTGACCCGGGGCGCTGCGATACCGCCTCCAGCCGGGATGCGATTCGCGATGCGGGTGGCGCCCGCTCGCGATGCGCACCCCGGCTCCCGTACCTGACTCGCTCTCCGTCGGTCCTGTCCCGGCGCGCGCGGCCCCGCTCCCTAGGGCGCGCGCGCGCCGGGTCTTTGCGATTTAAAGGGCCACTTCGCCGCTGATTGGCGCAGTGGTTCTAATTAGTGTGTTCACCTGTGCACTCCTTATTTATACCTCACTTCCCCTGCACTCCCTCGCCGGATCTTGTTGCCATTGTGCCAGTGAAAGCGTTTCCTTGTGTGTTCCTAGCCTGTGTTCCAGACCTCCTGCCGTTGCCCCTGACTACGATCCTTGCTGCCTGCCCCGACCTTCTGCTACGTCCGACCTTGCTTCTGTCTACTCCCTTGTACCGCGCCTATCTTCAGCAGTCAGAGAGGTTGAGCCGTTGCTAGTGGATACGACCTGGTCACTACCGCCGCAGCAAGACCATCCCGCTTTGCGGCGGGCTCTGGTGAAAACCAGTAGTGACTTAGAACCGATCCACTAGCACGGTCCACGCCAATCCCTCTCTGGCACAGAGGATCCACTACCTGCCAGCCGGCATCGTGACAGTAGATCCGGCCATGGATCCCGCTGAAGTTCCTCTGCCAGTTGTCGCCGACCTCACCACGGTGGTCGCCCAGCAGTCACAACAGATAGCGCAACAAGGCCAACAGCTGTCTCAACTGACCGTGATGCTACAGCAGCTACTACCACAGCTTCAGCAATCATCTCCTCCGCCAGCTCCTGCACCTCCTCCGCAGCGAGTGGCCGCTTCTGGTCTACGACTATCCTTGCCGGATAAATTTGATGGGGACTCTAAATTCTGCCGTGGCTTTCTTTCCCAATGTTCCCTGCACTTGGAGATGATGTCGGACCAGTTTCCTACTGAAAGGTCTAAGGTGGCTTTCGTAGTCAGCCTTCTGTCTGGAAAAGCTCTGTCATGGGCCACACCGCTCTGGGACCGCAATGACCCCGTCACTGCCTCTATACACTCCTTCTTCTCGGAAATTCGAAGTGTCTTTGAGGAACCTGCCCGAGGTCCAGGGTAATTCTTCCGTTGGCGAGTACGCCGTACAATTCCGTACTCTTGCTTCAGAATTATCCTGGAATAATGAGGCCCTCTGCGCGACCTTTAAAAAAGGCCTATCCAGCAACATTAAAGATGTTCTGGCCGCACGAGAAATCCCTGCTAACCTACATGAACTCATTCATCTAGCCACTCGCATTGACATGCATTTTTCCGAAAGGCGTCAGGAGCTCCGCCAGGATATGGACTTTGTTCGCACGAGGCGTTTTTTCTCCCCGGCTCCTCTCTCCTCTGGTCCCCTGCAATCCGTTCCTGTGCCTCCCGCCGTGGAGGCTATGCAGGTCGACCGGTCTCGCCTGACACCTCAAGAGAGGACACGACGCCGCATGGAGAATCTCTGCCTGTACTGTGCCAGTACCGAACACTTCCTGAAGGATTGTCCTATCCGTCCTCCCCGCCTGGAAAGACGTACGCTGACTCCGCACAAAGGTGAGACAGTCCTTGATGTCTACTCTGCTTCTCCACGTCTTACTGTGCCTGTGCGGATATCTGCCTCTGCCTTCTCCTTCTCTACTATGGCCTTCTTGGATTCCGGATCTGCAGGAAATTTTATTTTGGCCTCTCTCGTCAACAGGTTCAACATCCCGGTGACCAGTGTCGCCAGACCCCTCTACATCAATTGTGTAAACAATGAAAGATTGGACTGTACCATACGTTTCCGCACGGAGCCCCTTCTAATGTGCATCGGACCTCATCACGAGAAGATTGAATTTTTGGTCCTCCCCAATTGCACTTCCGAAATTCTCCTTGGACTACCCTGGCTTCAACTCCATTCCCCAACCCTGGATTGGTCCACTGGGGAGATCAAGAGTTGGGGGCCCTCTTGTTTCAAGGACTGCCTAAAACCGGTTCCCAGTACCCCTTGCCGTGACTCTGTGGTTCCCCCTGTAACCGGTCTCCCTAAGGCCTATATGGACTTTGCGGATGTTTTTTGCAAAAAACAAGCTGAGACTCTACCTCCTCACAGGCCTTATGATTGTCCTATTGACCTCCTCCCGGGCACTACTCCACCCCGGGGCAGAATTTATCCTCTGTCCGCCCCAGAGACTCTTGCTATGTCTGAGTACATCCAGGAAAATTTAAAAAAGGGCTTTATCCGTAAATCCTCCTCTCCTGCCGGAGCCGGATTTTTCTTTGTGTCCAAAAAAGATGGCTCTCTACGTCCTTGCATTGACTACCGCGGTCTTAATAAAATCACGGTAAAGAACCGCTACCCCCTACCCCTCATCTCTGAACTCTTCGATCGCCTCCAAGGTGCCCACATTTTTACCAAACTGGACTTAAGAGGTGCTTATAATCTCATCCGCATCAGAGAGGGGGATGAATGGAAAACGGCATTTAACACTAGAGATGGACACTTTGAGTATCTGGTCATGCCCTTTGGCCTGTGCAACGCCCCTGCCGTCTTCCAAGACTTTGTTAATGAAATTTTTCGTGATCTCTTATACTCCTGTGTTGTTGTATATCTGGACGATATCCTGATTTTTTCTGCCAATCTAGAAGAACACCGCCAGCATGTCCGTATGGTTCTTCAGAGACTTCGTGACAATCAACTTTATGCCAAGATAGAGAAATGTCTGTTTGAATGCCAATCTCTTCCTTTCCTAGGATACTTGGTCTCTGGCCAGGGACTACAAATGGATCCAGACAAACTCTCTGCCGTCTTAGATTGGCCACGCCCCTCCGGACTCCGTGCTATCCAACGTTTTTTGGGGTTCGCCAATTATTACAGGCAATTTATTCCACATTTTTCTACCGGTGTGGCTCCTATCGTGGCTTTAACCAAAAAAAATGCCAATCCCAAGTCTTGGCCTCCTCAAGCGGAAGACGCCTTTAAACGGCTCAAGTCTGCCTTTTCTTCGGCTCCCGTGCTCTCCAGACCTGACCCATCTAAACCCTTCCTATTGGAGGTTGATGCCTCCTCTGTAGGAGCTGGAGCGGTCCTTCTACAAAAAAATTCTTCCGGGCATGCTGTTACTTGTGGTTTTTTTTCTAGGACCTTCTCTCCGGCGGAGAGGAACTACTCCATCGGGGATCGAGAGCTTCTAGCCATTAAATTAGCACTTGAGGAATGGAGGCATCTGCTGGAGGGATCAAGATTTCCAGTTATTATTTACACCGATCACAAGAACCTCTCCTATCTCCAGTCTGCCCAACGGCTGAATCCTCGCCAGGCCAGGTGGTCTCTGTTCTTTGCCCGATTTAATTTTGAAATTCACTTTCGGCCTGCCGATAAGAACATTAGGGCCGATGCTCTCTCTCGTTCCTCGGATGCTTCGGAAGTTGAACTCTCTCCGCAACACATCATTCCTCCTGACTGCCTGATTTCCACTTCTCCAGCCTCCATCAGGCAAACTCCTCCAGGAAAGACCTTCGTCTCTCCACGCCAACGCCTCGGAATCCTCAAATGGGGTCACTCCTCCCATCTCGCAGGTCATGCAGGCATCAAGAAATCTGTGCAACTCATCTCTCGCTTCTATTGGTGGCCGACTCTGGAGACGGATGTCGTGGACTTTGTGCGAGCCTGCACTGTCTGTGCCCGGGATAAGACTCCTCGCCAGAAGCCCGCTGGTTTTCTTCATCCTCTGCCTGTCCCCGAACAGCCTTGGTCTCTGATTGGTATGGATTTTATTACAGACTTACCCCCATCCCGTGGCAACACTGTTGTTTGGGTGGTCGTTGATCGATTCTCCAAAATGGCACATTTCATCCCTCTTCCTGGTCTTCCTTCAGCGCCTCAGTTGGCTAAACAATTTTTTGTACACATTTTTCGTCTTCACGGGTTGCCCACGCAGATCGTCTCGGATAGAGGCGCCCAATTCGTGTCAAAATTCTGGAGGGCTCTCTGTAAACAACTCAAGATTAAATTAAACTTTTCTTCTGCATATCATCCTCAATCCAATGGACAAGTAGAAAGAATTAACCAGGTCTTGGGTGATTATTTACGACATTTTGTTTCCTCCCGCCAGGATGATTGGGCAGATCTTCTACCATGGGCCGAATTCTCGTATAACTTCAGAGTCTCTGAATCTTCCTCCAAATCCCCATTTTTCGTGGTGTACGGCCGTCACCCTCTTCCTCCCCTCCCTACCCCCTTGCCCTCTGGTCTGCCCGCTGTGGATGAAATTTCTCGTGATCTTTCCACCATATGGAGAGAGACCCAAAATTCTCTCTTACAGGCTTCATCACGCATGAAGAAGTTTGCTGATAAGAAAAGAAGAGCTCCTCCCATTTTTTCTCCTGGAGACAAGGTATGGCTCTCCGCTAAATATGTCCGCTTCCGTGTCCCTAGCTACAAGTTGGGACCACGCTATCTTGGTCCTTTCAAAATTTTGTGCCAGATTAATCCTGTCTCTTACAAACTTCTTCTTCCTCCTTCTCTTCGTATCCCTAATGCCTTTCACGTTTCTCTTCTTAAACCACTTATCATCAACCGTTTCTCTCCCAAACTTGTTTCCCCCACTCCTGTTTCCGGTTCCTCGGACATCTTCTCCGTCAAAGAGATTCTGGCATCCAAGAAGGTCAGAGGGAAAACTTTTTTTTTAGTTGATTGGGAGGGTTGTGGTCCAGAAGAGAGATCCTGGGAACCTGAGGACAATATTCTAGACAAAAGTCTGGTCCTCAGGTTCTCAGGCTCTAAGAAGAGGGGGAGACCCAAGGGGGGGGGGGTACTGTTACGCCGAGCGCTCCGGGTCCCCGCTCCTCCCCGGAGCGCTCGCTACACTCTCGTCACTGCAGCGCTCCGGTCAGATCCACTGACCCGGGGCGCTGCGATACCGCCTCCAGCCGGGATGCGATTCGCGATGCGGGTGGCGCCCGCTCGCGATGCGCACCCCGGCTCCCGTACCTGACTCGCTCTCCGTCGGTCCTGTCCCGGCGCGCGCGGCCCCGCTCCCTAGGGCGCGCGCGCGCCGGGTCTTTGCGATTTAAAGGGCCACTTCGCCGCTGATTGGCGCAGTGGTTCTAATTAGTGTGTTCACCTGTGCACTCCTTATTTATACCTCACTTCCCCTGCACTCCCTCGCCGGATCTTGTTGCCATTGTGCCAGTGAAAGCGTTTCCTTGTGTGTTCCTAGCCTGTGTTCCAGACCTCCTGCCGTTGCCCCTGACTACGATCCTTGCTGCCTGCCCCGACCTTCTGCTACGTCCGACCTTGCTTCTGTCTACTCCCTTGTACCGCGCCTATCTTCAGCAGTCAGAGAGGTTGAGCCGTTGCTAGTGGATACGACCTGGTCACTACCGCCGCAGCAAGACCATCCCGCTTTGCGGCGGGCTCTGGTGAAAACCAGTAGTGACTTAGAACCGATCCACTAGCACGGTCCACGCCAATCCCTCTCTGGCACAGAGGATCCACTACCTGCCAGCCGGCATCGTGACAGTAGATCCGGCCATGGATCCCGCTGAAGTTCCTCTGCCAGTTGTCGCCGACCTCACCACGGTGGTCGCCCAGCAGTCACAACAGATAGCGCAACAAGGCCAACAGCTGTCTCAACTGACCGTGATGCTACAGCAGCTACTACCACAGCTTCAGCAATCATCTCCTCCGCCAGCTCCTGCACCTCCTCCGCAGCGAGTGGCCGCTTCTGGTCTACGACTATCCTTGCCGGATAAATTTGATGGGGACTCTAAATTCTGCCGTGGCTTTCTTTCCCAATGTTCCCTGCACTTGGAGATGATGTCGGACCAGTTTCCTACTGAAAGGTCTAAGGTGGCTTTCGTAGTCAGCCTTCTGTCTGGAAAAGCTCTGTCATGGGCCACACCGCTCTGGGACCGCAATGACCCCGTCACTGCCTCTATACACTCCTTCTTCTCGGAAATTCGAAGTGTCTTTGAGGAACCTGCCCGAGCCTCTTCTGCTGAGACTGCCCTGTTGAACCTGGTCCAGGGTAATTCTTCCGTTGGCGAGTACGCCGTACAATTCCGTACTCTTGCTTCAGAATTATCCTGGAATAATGAGGCCCTCTGCGCGACCTTTAAAAAAGGCCTATCCAGCAACATTAAAGATGTTCTGGCCGCACGAGAAATCCCTGCTAACCTACATGAACTCATTCATCTAGCCACTCGCATTGACATGCATTTTTCCGAAAGGCGTCAGGAGCTCCGCCAGGATATGGACTTTGTTCGCACGAGGCGTTTTTTCTCCCCGGCTCCTCTCTCCTCTGGTCCCCTGCAATCCGTTCCTGTGCCTCCCGCCGTGGAGGCTATGCAGGTCGACCGGTCTCGTCTGACACCTCAAGAGAGGACACGACGCCGCATGGAGAATCTCTGCCTGTACTGTGCCAGTACCGAACACTTCCTGAAGGATTGTCCTATCCGTCCTCCCCGCCTGGAAAGACGTACGCTGACTCCGCACAAAGGTGAGACAGTCCTTGATGTCTACTCTGCTTCTCCACGTCTTACTGTGCCTGTGCGGATATCTGCCTCTGCCTTCTCCTTCTCTACTATGGCCTTCTTGGATTCCGGATCTGCAGGAAATTTTATTTTGGCCTCTCTCGTCAACAGGTTCAACATCCCGGTGACCAGTGTCGCCAGACCCCTCTACATCAATTGTGTAAACAATGAAAGATTGGACTGTACCATACGTTTCCGCACGGAGCCCCTTCTAATGTGCATCGGACCTCATCACGAGAAGATTGAATTTTTGGTCCTCCCCAATTGCACTTCCGAAATTCTCCTTGGACTACCCTGGCTTCAACTCCATTCCCCAACCCTGGATTGGTCCACTGGGGAGATCAAGAGTTGGGGGCCCTCTTGTTTCAAGGACTGCCTAAAACCGGTTCCCAGTACCCCTTGCCGTGACTCTGTGGTTCCCCCTGTAACCGGTCTCCCTAAGGCCTATATGGACTTTGCGGATGTTTTTTGCAAAAAAAAAGCTGAGACTCTACCTCCTCACAGGCCTTATGATTGTCCTATTGACCTCCTCCCGGGCACTACTCCACCCCGGGGCAGAATTTATCCTCTGTCCGCCCCAGAGACTCTTGCTATGTCTGAGTACATCCAGGAAAATTTAAAAAAGGGCTTTATCCGTAAATCCTCCTCTCCTGCCGGAGCCGGATTTTTCTTTGTGTCCAAAAAAGATGGCTCTCTACGTCCTTGCATTGACTACCGCGGTCTTAATAAAATCACGGTAAAGAACCGCTACCCCCTACCCCTCATCTCTGAACTCTTTGATCGCCTCCAAGGTGCCCACATCTTTACCAAACTGGACTTAAGAGGTGCTTATAATCTCATCCGCATCAGAGAGGGGGATGAATGGAAAACGGCATTTAACACTAGAGATGGACACTTTGAGTATCTGGTCATGCCCTTTGGCCTGTGCAACGCCCCTGCCGTCTTCCAAGACTTTGTTAATGAAATTTTTCGTGATCTCTTATACTCCTGTGTTGTTGTATATCTGGACGATATCCTGATTTTTTCTGCCAATCTAGAAGAACACCGCCAGCATGTCCGTATGGTTCTTCAGAGACTTCGTGACAATCAACTTTATGCCAAGATAGAGAAATGTCTGTTTGAATGCCAATCTCTTCCTTTCCTAGGATACTTGGTCTCTGGCCAGGGACTACAAATGGATCCAGACAAACTCTCTGCCGTCTTAGATTGGCCACGCCCCTCCGGACTCCGTGCTATCCAACGTTTTTTGGGGTTCGCCAATTATTACAGGCAATTTATTCCACATTTTTCTACCGGTGTGGCTCCTATCGTGGCTTTAACCAAAAAAAATGCCAATCCCAAGTCTTGGCCTCCTCAAGCGGAAGACGCCTTTAAACGGCTCAAGTCTGCCTTTTCTTCGGCTCCCGTGCTCTCCAGACCTGACCCATCTAAACCCTTCCTATTGGAGGTTGATGCCTCCTCTGTAGGAGCTGGAGCGGTCCTTCTACAAAAAAATTCTTCCGGGCATGCTGTTACTTGTGGTTTTTTTTCTAGGACCTTCTCTCCGGCGGAGAGGAACTACTCCATCGGGGATCGAGAGCTTCTAGCCATTAAATTAGCACTTGAGGAATGGAGGCATCTGCTGGAGGGATCAAGATTTCCAGTTATTATTTACACCGATCACAAGAACCTCTCCTATCTCCAGTCTGCCCAACGGCTGAATCCTCGCCAGGCCAGGTGGTCTCTGTTCTTTGCCCGATTTAATTTTGAAATTCACTTTCGGCCTGCCGATAAGAACATTAGGGCCGATGCTCTCTCTCGTTCCTCGGATGCTTCGGAAGTTGAACTCTCTCCGCAACACATCATTCCTCCTGACTGCCTGATTTCCACTTCTCCAGCCTCCATCAGGCAAACTCCTCCAGGAAAGACCTTCGTCTCTCCACGCCAACGCCTCGGAATCCTCAAATGGGGTCACTCCTCCCATCTCGCAGGTCATGCAGGCATCAAGAAATCTGTGCAACTCATCTCTCGCTTCTATTGGTGGCCGACTCTGGAGACGGATGTCGTGGACTTTGTGCGAGCCTGCACTGTCTGTGCCCGGGATAAGACTCCTCGCCAGAAGCCCGCTGGTTTTCTTCATCCTCTGCCTGTCCCCGAACAGCCTTGGTCTCTGATTGGTATGGATTTTATTACAGACTTACCCCCATCCCGTGGCAACACTGTTGTTTGGGTGGTCGTTGATCGATTCTCCAAAATGGCACATTTCATCCCTCTTCCTGGTCTTCCTTCAGCGCCTCAGTTGGCTAAACAATTTTTTGTACACATTTTTCGTCTTCACGGGTTGCCCACGCAGATCGTCTCGGATAGAGGCGCCCAATTCGTGTCAAAATTCTGGAGGGCTCTCTGTAAACAACTCAAGATTAAATTAAACTTCTTCTGCATATCATCCTCAATCCAATGGACAAGTAGAAAGAATTAACCAGGTCTTGGGTGATTATTTACGACATTTTGTTTCCTCCCGCCAGGATGATTGGGCAGATCTTCTACCATGGGCCGAATTCTCGTATAACTTCAGAGTCTCTGAATCTTCCTCCAAATCCCCATTTTTCGTGCTGTACGGCCGTCACCCTCTTCCTCCCCTCCCTACCCCCTTGCCCTCTGGTCTGCCCGCTGTGGATGAAATTTCTCGTGATCTTTCCACCATATGGAGAGAGACCCAAAATTCTCTCTTACAGGCTTCATCACGCATGAAGAAGTTTGCTGATAAGAAAAGAAGAGCTCCTCCCATTTTTTCTCCTGGAGACAAGGTATGGCTCTCCGCTAAATATGTCCGCTTCCGTGTCCCTAGCTACAAGTTGGGACCACGCTATCTTGGTCCTTTCAAAATTTTGTGCCAGATTAATCCTGTCTCTTACAAACTTCTTCTTCCTCCTTCTCTTCGTATCCCTAATGCCTTTCACGTTTCTCTTCTTAAACCACTTATCATCAACCGTTTCTCTCCCAAACTTGTTTCCCCCACTCCTGTTTCCGGCTCCTCGGACATCTTCTCCGTCAAAGAGATTCTGGCATCCAAGAAGGTCAGAGGGAAAACTTTTTTTTTAGTTGATTGGGAGGGTTGTGGTCCAGAAGAGAGATCCTGGGAACCTGAGGACAATATTCTAGACAAAAGTCTGGTCCTCAGGTTCTCAGGCTCTAAGAAGAGGGGGAGACCCAAGGGGGGGGGGTACTGTTACGCCGAGCGCTCCGGGTCCCCGCTCCTCCCCGGAGCGCTCGCTACACTCTCGTCACTGCAGCGCTCCGGTCAGATCCACTGACCCGGGGCGCTGCGATACCGCCTCCAGCCGGGATGCGATTCGCGATGCGGGTGGCGCCCGCTCGCGATGCGCACCCCGGCTCCCGTACCTGACTCGCTCTCCGTCGGTCCTGTCCCGGCGCGCGCGGCCCCGCTCCCTAGGGCGCGCGCGCGCCGGGTCTTTGCGATTTAAAGGGCCACTTCGCCGCTGATTGGCGCAGTGGTTCTAATTAGTGTGTTCACCTGTGCACTCCTTATTTATACCTCACTTCCCCTGCACTCCCTCGCCGGATCTTGTTGCCATTGTGCCAGTGAAAGCGTTTCCTTGTGTGTTCCTAGCCTGTGTTCCAGACCTCCTGCCGTTGCCCCTGACTACGATCCTTGCTGCCTGCCCCGACCTTCTGCTACGTCCGACCTTGCTTCTGTCTACTCCCTTGTACCGCGCCTATCTTCAGCAGTCAGAGAGGTTGAGCCGTTGCTAGTGGATACGACCTGGTCACTACCGCCGCAGCAAGACCATCCCGCTTTGCGGCGGGCTCTGGTGAAAACCAGTAGTGACTTAGAACCGATCCACTAGCACGGTCCACGCCAATCCCTCTCTGGCACAGAGGATCCACTACCTGCCAGCCGGCATCGTGACAGCGTGCCCGCCCCGGGCAAGGGTGGTTGAGCTCCTCCTTCAGATGGAGTTCAGGGCGAGTGACATCTTTGCCCTGATTCACCCCTATGGTTCTTCTGAGTTCGACATCAGCTTTGTTCGGCCAGAGGGTCTTGAACTTTTCAGGTCGAATTACGAGATGGTGAAGAACGAGCCCGGCTGGCAGGATTTCGCTGTAAAAGCGATATCCCGGCAGAACCAAACCAAGAGAGTGACCGTTTTGACCCGTAACGAGTCGCTGTCTTGCTACGACATCATGACCTGGCTCGGTCGTTATGGGGATGTGACGGACATGCCCAAGAAAAATCTTGATGAGCACGGGATCTGGTCTGGGGCCTGGACGTTTTCCGTCAAACTTAGGCGTTCAGGGAGCACAGTTGCCCACATCCCATCGGCAGCCTTACTCGGACGTGACAGAATCCAAGTCTTCTACCAGGGGCAGCCTAAAGTCTGCCACAGGTGTGGTAGTCCTACCCATTTTAGCGCAGCCTGCACTGTGCAAGTTTGCGCTTTTTGTGGTGGGGCTGGTCATTTGGCTGCATCCTGTGGGCAGATCCGGTGTCATCTGTGTGTTGTCCTAGGACACCCTTTCAAGCGTTGCCCCAGCGCCTTTTCCCGTTTGGTGGCCGCTCCAGCTGGGGAGAGCTTTAGGGTTGCCCCGGCTGGGGAGGGTACGGGCATGGGTGAAGGAGCAAAAGGGTTAATGAAGAGCAAGAAGGGGCCTGCCAAACTAAGGCGAGAGGAAAACCGCAGAAGGAGCAGGGAGCTGGAGAGTTCTCAGGTGGCGGGGGTAGCTCCTGGCCCTGCTCCTGTCACTAGCCCAGATGTTGCTGAGACCCTGGGGGATGGTGTGTTGGATGAGGAGATTAGGAGGATTCGCGAAGAGGAAGGCAAAGAGGCTGATCTTTTCTGATTCCTCCCACTATAAAAGTGTGGATGAGGAGGGGAGGGAAAGGCCGAAAAAAGACAAGGGCAAAAAAGTTGTAAAGGGGAAGTCTCAGTCCTCTATTTCAGGTGCTAAAGGCCAGGTCCTAAAAGGAAGCTTACCTGCCCCCCTTCTGATTGACCTATCGAACAGGTACCTTGTCCTTGATACCATCTCCTCCCCCTCATTGGAGGGGGGTGGCGAGGATGGGGTGCCTGAGGGATTGGAGCCTCCAGGGGGAACTGGGTCCTGTCCTGTTGAGGCATCTTCCTCGGAGGGCAGGGCTAACTCAGGGCCAGATGGAGATGGGAGCCAGATGGATCAGTCTGAGTCAAAAAAGAGATCTAAAGAAAGTAAGAATGCTCCTTCTTCTTCAGGGGATGAGGCGGTGAAGAAGAAGGGCAAGAAAAAATAATGGGTAAGGCCGTCTAACTCAATTACCCAGGATGGCAGCACTCACCCCATTGACGCTGGCATCTATTAATTGTGCCAGTATAAAGTCTGATACGGCTAGATTCGCAGCCTTTGATTTTCTCGGCCGTGTTGAAGCCGACATTTTCTTTTTACAGGAGACCAGGTTGTCAGATCTAGCCTCTCTGGTGAAAGCCAGAAGAGAGTGGAGGCGCGGCCCCTCCCACTGGTCTCTTGTGGCTGAGCCGTATAGTGGGGTGGCGGTCCTTTTTACCGCTCCGGTCGAATGCAGACGGGTCATTGAGTTAGAAATGGGGAGGTGCCTGATCTTAGATGTCTTCATGAAGGGACAAGAGCTCCGGCTCATTAACATCTACACCCCACAAACAAAGTGGGGCCGTAAGGATCTCTTTATGAGGATTAAGCCCTTTCTTTTTACTAGCCGGCAAGTGATCTTTGGAGGGGACTTCAATAATGTCACGAAGTCCCAAGATAGGAGAGGTTCCAATGATCGGCTGGCTTATGACTGTGTGGCCCTTAGTAATATAGTCAGGGAAGCTCGCCTAGAGGATGCCCACATCCGGAGCCCCTCAGGCCACGCGGGTTTCACCTTTCATCGAGGTAGCAGCAGGTCTAGGATAGACAGGTTTTATTTAAAGGAGGAAGCCGTCTCTTCCGCAGTGTCCGTGGTTGAGGTGGAGTTCTCCGACCACTGTATGATTTTGTTTTCCCTGAATGTTTCAGAGACCCCCCGGATGGGAAAAGGTTATTGGAAGCTGAATTTGTCCCTCCTGGAGGAAACAGAGATAAGACAGTCCTTTGAGGATTTTCTTCAAAGTCAGGTACCTTTACTGGACTTTTGTAGTAGTAAGTCTGAGTGGTGGGAGATATTCAAGAAGCAGGTTGCGGGGTTCTTCCGCCAGCTCTCGAGCCTCAGGTCCCTAAACAGGTATCGCCTGTATCAGGGACTGAGGAGGAAACTCGAGCTTCTCGTCTCGACTGGAGGTAGCCGAGAGGATATCTCCAGAGTGAAGTCCTTGCTGATGAGGTGTCAGTACGATAGGCAAGCATCTTTGGTTTTTGAGAGGGATTACGGGAAGTACCGCTCGCCCGACCCTTACAGGAACTGCAAGATGTCAGTGAGTAGTAAAGTAGTCTCAGGACTGATTGATAGTACGGGATCTCTGAATCGGTCCAGATCAGGGATCCTGGAGGTCGTCAGATCCTTCTACTCGCACCTACAGACAGGAAGCTTCTGGCCAAGATACTGTTTAATCGGCTGGTGAAGTTTGCACCCCGGCTCCTTTCGGGGGCTCAGCACTGCTCTGTTCCAGGCCGAAGCACCTTAAGTGCTGTCCTCAGTGTCAGGGAGGCAGTGGAGCGGAGTAGTGCGGGTCTCTGGAAGGGGTACTTACTTTTCCTTGGATCAGGCCAAAGCATTTGATCGAGTGAACCATGACTACCTCTGGTCCGTCCTCCTGAGATATGGCTTACCGTGTACTTTTGTTAATTGGCTTAAGATCTTGTATGCAGGGGCAGAGAGTTTCCCGCTGGTGAACGGGTGGTCTGGCCGCTCTTTGAGGTGGGGTCTGGAGTCCGTCAGGGTTGTCCTTTGAGCCCGCTCTTATATGTATTTGCGATCGATCCCTTCCTTAGGAGGGTGAGTTGCGGACCATTGGCGGGAGTCAGGATGATTCTGGCGGAGCCGGGTGTCGCCCAGAGAGTGGTGGCGTACGCTGATGATGTCACCATTTTCCTCTCCTCGAGAGAGGAGGCCGATGTGGTGATGTCGGAAGTGGACCGCTACTCGGAGGCATCCGGGTCTGAGATCAACCAGGATAAGTGTGAGAGTCTCTGGCTGGGAGGGGGAGACCCCACGTTTGATCTCCCGGACACCCTTCCAGGGCCCCAAGACTCAGCAAAAGTTTTGGGCATCACATTCGGCCAGGATGATTATCCCACCAAAAACTGGGATGGTAAGCTCCAGGATGCCACTCAGAGGGTGGACCAGTGGAAGGGTTGGTCTATGACCCTCAGGGAAAGGGTACACCTGATCAAATCGTACCTGCTCCCCTTGTTTATCTATCTGGGCAGCGTATGTATTTTACCAGAGGCTTACTACACTAGGGTCTACAGCCTGTTTTTCCAACTGTTATGGGGGAACAGGTTGAACCTAGTCAAGAGGGAGGTTACGTACCGCACGAGGAGACTAGGGGGTTTATCTATGGTAAACCCTGTGGTGTTCTTAACGAACACCTTCTTGAAAGCCAACATTGCAAACCTCTGGTCAGAGAGGGCTCCTCCGTGGGTACTCTCCTGCAGGGAATGGTTTCGGCCTTTCTTCCAGGAATGGGAGACAGGAGGGCAAGTGAAGGACCTCCGTACACCACATGGATATCTTCCGGCTTACGCTACCCCGACTCTGAAGGCGATACGTTGGTGGGGTCTGGGAGTGTGGGAGATCAGGACCCAGTCAAGGCAGTTCCTTGACAAACGGGTTCTGTTGACCCACTTCCAGAAGCCTCTGGCGCTCAGGGACTGCCCAGGTCGGGATCTGACGGTGGGATTGCATCTTTTAAATATGAAAAGGATCCCCCAGAAGTTTTGGGACTTGGCCTGGCGCTGCTTTCAGGGGAAGCTATATGTGAGGGACAACCTGAAGTACAGGAACTCTGATGACCGGGGATGTCCCCGAGAAGAGTACGGGGACACGCTGGAAAGCATGGACCACTTCCTGCTTCATTGTCCCTTTAATATAGGGGTTTACAACAGGGTGGGTGCTTCCATCGGCTGGAGTCAACTTGCCGGCCTTTCCTATCCGGAGTGGGCTTATGGGGCATTCAGGAACCTGGGTGGCCGTGATCGGGGCACTTTATTCTTAGTTAGCTTAGTGGTTAGGTACTACACGTGGAATGCACGGTGCTTAGTATCGACCCAACAGAAAGTCCTCTCCGAGGTGGAGGTATGTAGGAACATCACTGGTGACCTCGGGAAGATCAGGTCTTTGGAGTATGGCAGTCTTGGTACCAGTAGGGCTTCTCTCCTGTGGAGAGGGTTTTCTTTTGATGTACCTTAATTTTGGTTAGGGACAGTATATAGATGTTAGGGTGAGTATAGGGTCAGTTTTATGAAGGGATAGCGATAGGGTTAGAAGTAAGGTTCATAGGGTAAGCATTTTGAAACTTAGTTTTATCAGGATTGCCATCCTTCTTCCTGGTGGTGGGCTATGCATGTCACTCTAGCTTTTTGTTTTGTTTTCTGTAATTTGAATGTAAAGGGCTTGCAGGCAACCAATCTTGGGCCTGGTGGGGGTTTGAAGTACTGTATTACTTTGTTTTTCATATTATTTCTGTGGTTGTAGTGAATTAGTACATTGTTGAGTTAGTTAATAATAGTGGGGGGGGGGATTAATTTTAAGTTGGGTGGGGGTTGTTGGGGGGAGGGGGTGATGCTTTGGGTCTGACTTGGGTCAGTTTATGGACAATGACTGTTTCAGTAAAAAAAAAATAAAAAAACACTGTGATACACGAACTCTGACCATGTCCAGTGGGAGTGGTGTGGGTGATGGGAGAGTTCATAGTGTAGGTTATTTTTCTTTAGGTTTTATTCTTGTTTACATGTATTTCATAAGTATAAATAGTTTTATGTATTTTTGTATAGTGTTATACCTCATTGTTGGGTAAAGGCAGTCGGACCAGCTTTTAGTTGATATTATTGTGTTTATTTTTTCCCCCTTATGGTAATGTATCCATGCATGTGTGTGTTACTATAGTTTAAAGAGAAGGGAAAGGAGAAAGGGGAAAAAATAAATAAATAAATGAAATTTCCAAGTTGGAATTATTTTTAGTTATGGCAATAAGCCCTCTTTTTATTATAATTTTTTTTATTTTTTTTTACTTTATTTTATTTTTTTATTTTTTTCGTTGTTATGATCTAATATGTATTGTGAGTATTGGTTGTTGTCTGTGTGTAAAATTAATGGTATTTCCAAGATGGAATTATTTTATTTATTTCCTTATTATTTTTATGGCAGTTAGCCCTATTTATTTTTGTTTAATGCATTTTGTGTATGGTATGTGGGGATAAGTTTCCTATTCGGATGTTTTCAGTTAAAACTTAATTAAGGAAAGCTATATTTATGTTTTGTTGGTAATTAATGTGTGTGTGTATGTGTGTTTGGAAGGATAATAGGTAAGAATTAGTAGTATCAGGCATTATTTGGTAGTTGAGTTAAGCTGGGCTGGTTGGTTAGGTAGGTCCTTTTATTCTGTAACAAAGAGTTTATATTTGTTACTTTTTCATCCTTATGTTTCAGCTGATTAAGCATTGTATTTGTGTTTTGTAAAAGTTTTATATTTTTCTAATAAAAAGAGTTCCAGCTGTAGCAAAACTCCCAGCATGCCAGGACAGTCAATGGCTATGCCGATGTGCTGGCCCCTGTATTCTCTGTGCAGTGATGACAACAGGGTGCCGCAACCGAGATCACGGGGGTCCTTTGGAGAGGGGATAAGATGTCTTGGTGCGTAGTACCCCTTTAAGAGGGAAAAACATGATATATATTTAACCCCAAACCAAATGTACCTTATTTTTATTTTCTACCTAATGTACATAAAGACCGAAAAAAAAAACACCTGGTCGTCCGATAGTTGCCAGATGTTTATCTGAATATATAGACCATCAGTTACAGAAATGTGCGGTGTCTTTACCAGCATACCTCAGAGATAAATGGGCGTTTATTAACCCTATTGAAAGATATCATACGGGAAGAGGACTATATGTGGGCAACGCTAGATATTGCTTCATTATATAGTAACATCCCACATGACAGAGGAGTGGAAGCTGTGTGATCTTTTTTAGTGGAAGATCCCTTGATGCCCATACATCAGAGGAACTTCATTTTGGAGGCCATTAAAGGAGTAGTGCAGTGTTGAAAAACATCCCCTATCCCAAGGATAGGGGATACATTTCAGATTGTGGGGTGTCCGACTGCTGGGGGGCCCCGTGATCTCCTGTACGGGGCCCTGGCTCGCTGGCCAGATAGCGCGTGTTGACTAGTGTTGAGCAGCATAGGCCATATTCGAATTCGCGATATTTCGCGTATATATGGACAAATATTCGTCATATATTCGCTAAATTCGCATATTCGTAATATTCGCGTAATATTTTTGCATATGCGAAAATTTGCATAAATGAAAATGTGCATAAGCAAATTTTCCCATATGCGAAAATTCATACGCCAGTCTCACACAGTAGTATTAGAGCCTTCTTTACACCACACAAGCTGGAAGCAGAGAGGGATGATCACTGTGATGTGTATTGTGAAAAAAAAAAAAACAATATTCGTAATTTCGAATATATAGTGCTATATTGGCGAATATTCGCGAATTCGCGCATTGCGAATATTTGCGAGCAACACTAGTGTTGACCACCAGACGAAGGGGCAGCCGACACGCCCCCTCAAAAAAAGCGCTATGGCAGAGCCAGAGATATCCAAAGGCAGCGCTGCATCAGTCCCCCCAAAAAATGTGAGTTCCTGGATTTAAATATCTATATTCAGGATGGCTGTTCGCATACTGCCAACTATTTTAAGGAGGTGGATGCAAACAGATACCTCGACTTTAACAGTTGCCATCTTAAATAATTGAAGAAGAACATTCCATTAGGTCAAATGAAAAGAATCCGAAGGAATTGTTCTTCCACACAAAAATACCTACAACAACTAGAGAACCTGGAGGATCGTTTTAAACAAAAAGGGTATCCCAAACCCCTTATACAAGGAGCACGCCAGAGAGTGGACGAATTAGAACAAAGTGCTTGCTTGAAAAATAATAAACAGGGTAATGCAGAGGGGGGTTATAATGATGAATTTGATTCTGTTTTTCTAACTAGGTATTACACTTCACACACAAATATTTTTTTATTATTTTTTTTATTTTTTTTTGTATAGGTAATATCACCAGCTCATATTATTGTGTCATGATTACTGGCACCATATGTAGTCCCCCAGTTATTCTTCTTTAGATGTTTTCCGTGTCCTGTGCAGTATCTCTCCCAGAAGTCCACTTGATGGCCCCCGTGGTGGTCTACACCCCGAAGTCATCAATTTTTACTCTAAGAGAGAGTGTGCAGCTGTTTCTGGAGACGGTCAACAATAACCTCTGCATGGTGGAATAATAGGTCACGATGTTTATCAGGATCAGTAGAAGCATCACCCACTCGATGATTATGATGGGGATTTCACGGATCTCGTCCCAGTCTTCATCATTATGGAATAATTCCTTTAATGTTTCATATCCAAAATAGAAAACTACACAGACAAAAGTCAGGCCACAGCAGGTGCATCTACTATGGTGGATGACTTTTTTTGCTCCTGGTAATTTATACATCTGGATGGACTGCCCAAGGTAGTATAAGGCTTCACATGTAATGGAAATTATCGTGCTGACAAAGTGTATCCTGGGATATTCTTCGGGGGACAATACATGCATAACAGCTGTGGAAAAACAGGAGGCCCACACAATGGCCAGCAGGATCCTCTGGATCAGGACCTGATGACCCCTGAACTCTTCAGTATGCATAACCATATACTTATAAATAAGAAAGGTTAGTACCAAAGTGCCAATGGACATCCCTATGAATCCAATTCTGAATAATATGCTTTCGGGAAAGACATTTCCCACGTCACTGTGAAGGAAAAGAAACCAATGTTATTATGGATATTTCCTCACTCCCAACCCATGAAATAAGAATCATGTGCTTGTTTATCTTACCTGATGCTCATCAGTGGCGAGGCTGCATGGCCGAGGACGACCGTCATGATGTAGCTGGTGGCAAGCCAGGCCGCACACCAAAACGCCAACAGGAGGGGGACGAACCCCAGTCCTTTTAGCTCCATTTCAGACAAGTAGAAGAAGAAGACGCTAATCTCACTATTCTCACTAATCGCACTGGAACTGACTGAAGGCTCGGGCGGCTGTCAGTGGAATGTCAGGCCTCCAGCTGTCTATGACATCACATGTGACATGTCAGAATGACTGCTTGTTTCTTTGAGCTGCCATGATTTAGTATCTGCTATAGACAGAACCTGATGTTTTTACTATGGACCTTACAGACCTCAGAACCCAAGTAATTAGTGCAGGGGCTCCATTTTGATCATCTCATATTTCACATTATTTGAGTTCCAGGGCTCAGATACATTTGCACCCTCTATAGCAGTGGTCTTCAAGCTGTGAACCCCCAACCGCTGCAGAACCACAACTCCCAGCATGCCGAGACAGCAACTTCGCATAAGGAAATAGTCTAATTAAACTTTTCTTATATATAGAATCCCTGAAATCTCCAATCTCTCCTTTTATTGGTTTATGATCTGTGTTACTTATTTGTTAAAAACAATGTTTCTGATTGTCTTCCCCCCACACACTTATGGGCTATCTCTTCAAACGACTTTATTTGACCTAAAGCGTATAATTGATTGAGAGTGAATCTTTAATTTTAAGGAATTCTTTAAGTGCTTTATTTGACCATAATGAAGTAAAGTCAAATCTCCATGTGATTTTAAACATTTTTTAAGTTCCTCCCATACTTAATTATCTAGATATGCATGGGTGTAGTTAGTATCCCAGCTTCCAAAATCTCAAAAATATCCTTATAACGACCCATTAGGGTATGTTCACACTACAGTGTGTGAATGGAATCTCCGCTCGCTGAATTCAGTGAGCGAAGATTCAGACTGGCAGCCGGCGGTGGCGGTAGGACCGGGCGGCACTGAGCCGTCACTATTGACAGCTATGCAGTGCTCGCGGACTTCCGTGCAAAGAATGAACATGTTCTTTCTTTGGGCGGAACAATTTCAGTGGCGCTGAAATTCCGCAGTGTGAACGGCTCTCGCGGAAACCCATTCACATTAATGTTAAGTTCACACCGCGGAATTCGGCTCTCGGAGTTCCGCCCGTGGAATTCGGCTTGCGGAATTCCGCCCGTGGATTTCCGCGGGAATTCCGTAGTGTGAACATACCCTTAGAGAGAAAAAATAGGACTACATTTTCCCTCCTTCTCATAATAGTCTGCAATTTTAGTGCTAAAAAGTACCTAAAAAAAAAAAAAGTGCCCAACCCCCATCGTGCTCAGCTAACGTTAAAGAAACATATTTCATTCTCGTGCTTTCCTGCCCCAAAGTAGTGAATTTAATAAAGAAATAAGAGCTTGGAACCATTTTTCTGATATCCATACAGTATAGAAACATAGAATGTGTCGGCAGATAAGAACCAATTGGCCCATCTAGTCTGCCCAATAATCTGAATCCTATCAATAGTCCCTGGCCCTATCTTATATGAAGGATAGCCTTATGCCTATCCCATGCATGTTTAAACTCCTTCACTGTATTTGCAGCGACTAGTGTTGCTCACGAATATTCGCAATTCAAATTTTAATCGCGAATATAGCATATTCGCGAATTTGCGAATATTGCAAATATAGCACTATATATTCATAATTACGAATATTCGCTTTTTTTGCGCATATGTGAAAATTTTTGCGCATATGCGCAAATTTGCGAATATTGAGCCCTCCCTTCATTAATGGTATAGAGAACTGTGACTAGTGCATCAACTCTGATTTTTTGCCCAATAAAACCAATAGGCTAATTGTGGTCTATGGGGATCTCACTGCATGTAAGATAAGCAGGACCGTCTCGGCAGTACAGTGGGATGGGAAACCGTCACTGGTTCGAGTCCCAGGGTGGACAGTGTTACAGTGTTGTGGTTAAACTTTACTTTCCTGGAAAAGCTGCTGAGTTGCCCATAGCAACCAATCAAATTGCTTCTTTCATTTTTCAGAGGCCTATTCAAAAATGAAAGAAGCGATCTGATTGGTTGCTAAGTATATAGTAAACATTCATATATGTGGTCAATATATAGTATACATTCATATATATGGGGGTCAGTATATAGTATACATTCATATGTGTGGTCAGTATATAGTATACATTCATATATGGGGGTCAGTATATAGTATACATTCATATATATGGGGGTCAGTATATAGTATACATTCATATATATGGGGGTCAGTATATAGTATACATTCATATGTGTGGTCAGTATATAGTAAACATTCATATATATGGGGGTCAGTATATAGTATACATTCATATATATGGGGGTCAGTATATAGTATACATTCATATATATGGGGTCAGTATAAAGTATACATTCATATATATGGGGGTCAGTATATAGTATACATTCATATATGGGGGTTAGTATATAGTATACATTCATATATATGGGGTCAGTATATAGTATACATTCATATATATGTGGTCAGTATATAGTATACATTCATATATATAGGGGTCAGTATATAATATACATTCATATATGGGGGTCAGTATATAGTATACATTTATATATACGGGGGTCAGTATATAGTATACATTCATATATATGTGGTCAGTATATAATATACATTCATATATATGGGGGTCAGTATATAGTATACATTCATATATATGGGGTTTCAGTATATAATATACATTCATATATATGGGGGTCAGTATATAGTATACATTCATATATATGGGGGTCAGTATATAATATACATTCATATATGGGGGTCAGTATATAGTATACATTCATATATACGGGGGTCAGTATATAGTATACATTCATATATATGTGGTCAGTATATAGTATACATTCATATATATGGGGGTCAGTATATAGCAGTGATTCCCAACCGCGGTGCCGCGGCACACGTGTGTGCCGTTCAGCACTGCCCGTGGTGCCGCTGGATTTTGCCGTGATTTTTTTTATTTTTTACTATTATTTTTTTTTTAAATGTCCCGCCCCGGCCTGACGGCGCAGGGGGGAAGGGAAGTCTGCGTGCGCACTGCGCACACAGCGTCCCCCTCTATCTCCTGCGTTTCCTGTGTTCCCCTCCGTCCCCTGCGTCTGCCGCGTGACCCGTGTTCCCCTCCTTCCCCATCTGTTCCCTGTGTCCCCCGCATCCCCCTCCTTCACTCTCCGTCTCCTGTGTCCCCCTCCGTCCCCCTCTCCCTTGCGGCGCAGTGAGCCGGATATGGTGCCCTGGGGCGGAACGAGCTGCACCAGCGCCGTACTCCCGTGCCTCCTGTGGAACTGCAAGCTGTGCGGGCCGGCTTGCTTAAGGTACCGTACCCTTTCCACCCCTCTGTTCACCTTCTCAACCCTGTCTAAATCCCCCCACCGTCACCCAGGTCCACACTCTACCCCTCCCCCCCGACCCCGTCACTCATGTCCACCCCCCCTGTCAGCCACGTCTGCCTTGTTTACCTCCCTGTCCATCTCTATCACCCATGTCCACCCCCCCCTGTCAGCCATATCTGCCTTGTTTACCTCCCTGTCCATCTCTATCACCCATGTAATCCCTCCCTGTCACCCATGTAATCCCTCCATGTCACCCATGTAATCCCCCCCTGTTATCCATGTCCACCCTCCCTGTCACCCATGTCCACCCTCCAGTCACCCATGTGCACCCCCCCAGTCACCCATGTCCACCCCCCAAGTCACCCATGTCCACCCCCCCAGTCACCCATGTCCACCCCCCCAGTCACCCATGTCCACCCTCCCTGTCACCCATTTCCACCCTCCCTGTCACCCATGTCCACCCTCCCTGTCACCCATGTCCACCCTCCCTGTCACCCATATCCACCCCCCCAGTCACCCATGTCCACCCCCCCAGTCACCCATGTCCACCCCCCCAGTCACCCATGTCCACCCCCCCGTCACCCATGTAATCCCTCCCTGTCACCCATGTAATCCCTCCCTGTCACCCATGTAATCCCCCCGTCACCCATGTCCACCCCCTCAGTCACCCATGTCCACCCCCTCAGTCACCCATGTAATCCCTCCCTGTCACCCATATAATCCCTCCCTGTCACCCATGTAATCCCTCCCTGTCACCCATGTCCACCCCCCTGTCACCCATGTCCACCCCCCCTGTCACCCATATCCACCCCCCCTGTCACCCATATCCACCCCCCCTGTCACCCATGTCCACCCCCCCTGTCACCCATGTCCTTCCTCCCTGTCACCCATGTCCACCCTCCCTGTCACCCATGTCCACCCTCCCTGTCACCCATGTAATCCCTCCCCCGTCACCCATGTAATCCCTCCCCCGTCACCCATGTAATCCCCCCCGTCACCCATGTACACTCCTCTGTACCCCTCTGCCACCCATGTACACTCCTCTACACACCTGTCACCCATGTACACCCCTCTGTCACCCATGTCCACCCCCCCTGTCACCCATGTCCACCCCCTCAGTCACCCATGTCCACCCCCTCAGTCACCCATGTAATCCCTCCCTGTCACCCATGTAATCCCTCCCTGTCACCCATGTAATCCCTCCCTGTCACCCATGTAATCCCTCCCTGTCACCCATGTAATCCCTCCCTGTCACCCATGTCCAACGCCCCTGTCACCCATGTCCACCCTCCCTGTCACCCATGTCCACCCTCCCTGTCACCCATGTCCACCCTCCCTGTCACCCATGTCCACCCTCCCCCGTCACCCATGTAATCCCTCCCCCGTCACCCATGTAATCCCTCCCCCGTCACCCATGTAATCCCTCCCCCGTCACCCATGTAATCCTCCCCGTCACCCATGTCCACCCCCCGTCACCCATGTCCACCCCCACTCTGTCACCCATGTCCACCCTCCTGTTCACCCATCTGTCCCTTTGTTACCCCAGTCCACCCCTCTGTCACTCCTGTCCCTCTATTACCCCCTTGTCCACCCCTCTGACCCCCTGTCTCCCCTCTCCACCCTCCTGTCACCCATGTCCACCCCCTGTCCACCCCTCTGTCACCCCTATGCCCCCGTCACCCATGTTCACTCTTCTACACCCATCTATCACCCTTGTACACCTCTCTACACCCCTCTGTCACCCATTTACACTTCTCTACAACCCTCTGTCACCCATGTACACCCATCTGTCACCCATGTACACTCCTCTATACCCCTCTGTCACCCATGTACACTCCTCTACACCCCTCTGTCACTCATGTACACTCCTCTACACCCCTCTGTCACCCATGTACACTCATAGGCGTGCGCACAGGGTGTGCCGGGTGTGGAGCAAAAGGGGCAGCTGCACCGGGCCCTGTAATTCCTGGGGGCCCAAAAGCAGCTCTCCCCTTTTGCCCCATAAAGCTGATAAAGGCTGGCGGGCCAGGCGTCAGGGGCCCGGCCAAAATGTTAGTAGGAGTGGGCGGGGGGGCGGGTTTGCGCCGCACGCTACCTTTTTATGTTCGCCGCCGCCGTCACTCATTCCCAGGCAGCCAGTACCGCAATGGCTGTCTGGGAGATGGTCACGTGACGTGACGTGTGGTGCAACGTCACGGGCGGCATCATAGAGAAGAGCGGAGCATAGAGAGTCTCCCGCTCCTCTCAGTCCCCACACGGCCGCTTCCAGGATCAAGGCCGCAGCAAGGGACCCACCGCCGGGGGTATCCTCCCCTCACTTGCATAATCTGATAATCCCCTCCCCCGTACGTATCCTGTACTGATCCTGAGTTATATCCTGTATTATTCTAAAGAGCTGTACTCACTATTCTGCTGGTGAGGTCACTATGTACATATATTACATTACTTATCCTGTACTGATCCTGAGTTATATCCTGTATTATTCTAAAGAGCTGTACTCACTATTCTGCTGGTGAGGTCACTGTGTACATACATTACTTATCCTGTACTGATCCTGAGTTATATCCTGTAAATCTTTTATTAGAAAAATACAAATCATAACAAAACATAAACCAGCACAACTTTGCCATAACGGAAAACAACAACATGAAATAACATAAACCCAAACTTTACATTTAAATAAAAGAACAAAAATCCTGCCTAACCGGCCAGCCCAGCTTTCCTACTAGAACTAGAAATATTATAACTACACCTTTCATAGCCAAACAACACACTCATAAGAAACATAAATATAGCACTATTTCGCTTTAACTCAAAACACCCAAACTCGGGAAAAATCATACATTACAAATAGAAAACACAACAAGCACTCACACTGCACACCATGTTTTTTTTTTTAAATAATAATAATAATTATAATAATAATAACAACACTATACCACACTCACACATGCACACATATATATCCATATATTAACTACATTTAACCAAGAAACCAAAAATAAATAAATAAATAAATTAAATTCAACTCAAAATACCCAAACTCGGGAAAATATCACAGAAAACACAATACACACATGCTTACACACATCTTTACTACATACTACATATATAAACCAAAGAAAATAAATCCACAACGG
The DNA here is from genome assembly GCF_029499605.1 of Hyla sarda. NCBI lineage: Eukaryota > Metazoa > Chordata > Amphibia > Anura > Hylidae > Hyla > Hyla sarda. The sequence continues at coordinate 74,623 of NW_026610939.1, read as the reverse complement.
GATACTAAAGAAACATTACTACAAAAACAAAACTGGTTCGACTGCCATGTCTATCTCTACTATAAATACTATATACTTTTTTATAATAATATAACATTATACATACTATATACATAACTAACTATATACACTACTATGTACAATACTATACACAAACTATATACACCTATAAATAAACAGAAAACACACCTACAAATATAAAAGAACATTCTACACTAAACTGACCCTTCACCCACACCACCCGCCCTCCTGTACATGGGTCAGAGTTTTTTCCATACAGTTCATAGTCCTCAATGTCCAGTCCACAACTGACCCATGCCAGGTCCACCAAAAGAAAAGACCACCACCACCCACAAATATACCCTCCCAACCTAGAACTCCTCCCAACCAACTTAACCATTACCAGCTTTAACATACATAAGCAAACAATACAACCCACTTTAGGCCCAAGTTCGGTGCCTGTAAGCCCTTCATAACCATAGCATCTGAAAACAAAACAAAAAGCTAGGGTGCACATGCATTAGCCCACCACCAGGAAGAAGGAAGGCAATCCTGATACATACAAAATGTATATTCTTTCCCTAACTGCACCCTACCTCTCACCCTACCATTATCCCTAAAGATAAACTGACCCTAGTTGACTCCAGCCGATGGAAGCGCCCACCCGGTTGTAGACCCTTATATTAAAGGGACAATGAAGCAGGAAATGGTCCATGCTTTCCAGCATGTCCCCGCACTCTTCTCGGGGACATCCCCGGTCATCAGATCTCCTGCACTTCAAATTGTCCCTCACATATAGCTTCCCCTGAAAGCAGCGCCAGGCCAAGTCCCAAAACTTCTGGGGGATCCTTTTCATATTTAAGAGATACAACCCCACCCTCAGATCCCGACCTGTGCAGTCCCTGAGCGCCAGAGGCTTCTGTAAGTGGGTCAACAGAACCCGTTTGTCAAGGAACTGCCTTGACTGGGTCCTGATCTCCCACACTCCCAGACCCCACCGACGTATCGCCTTCAGAGTCGGGGTAGCGTAAGCCGGAAGATGCCCATGGGGCGTACGGAGGTCCTTCACTTGCCCTCCTGTCTCCCATTCCTGGAAGAAAGGCCGAAACCATTCCCTGCAGGAGAGTACCCACGGAGGAGCCCTCTCTGACCAGAGGTTTGAAATGTTAGCTTTCAAGAAGGTGTTTGTTAAGAACACCACAGGGTTTACCATAGATAAACCCCCTAGTCTCCTTGTGCGGTACGGAACCTCTCTCTTGACTAGGTTCATCCTGTTCCCCCATAACAGTTGGAAAAACAGGCTGTAGATCCTAGTGTAGTAGGCATCTGGCAAGATACATACACTGCCAAGATAGATAAACAAGGGGAGCAGGATACGATTTGATCAGGTGTACCCTTTCCCTGAGGGTCATAGACCAACCCTTCCACTGATCCACCCTATGAGTGGCATCCTGTAGCTTACCATCCCAGTTTTTGGTGGGATAATCATCCTGGCCGAATGTGATGCCCTGAATTTTTGCTGAGTCTTGGGGCCCTGGGAGGGTGTCCGGGAGATCAAAAGTGGGATCTCCCCCTCCCAGCCAGAGACTTTCACACTTATCCCGGTTGATCTTAGACCCGGATGCCTCCGAGTAGCGTTCCACCTCCGGCATCACCACATCGACCTCCTCTCTCGAGGACACGAAAATGGTGACATCATCAGCGTACGCCACCACTCTCTGGGCGACATCCAGTTCCGCCAGACTCATCCCGACTCCCGCCAACGGCCCACAATCTACCCTCCGGACGTAGGGATCAATTGCGAACACGTATAAAAGCGGGCTCAAAGGACAACCCTGACGGACTCCGGACCCCACCTCAAAAGAGCGGCCAGACCACCCGTTCACCAGCGGGAAACTCTCTGCCCCTGCATATAAGGTCTTAAGCCAATTAATAAAAGCACACGGTAAGCCATATCTCAGGAGGACGGACCAGAGGTACTCGTGGTTCACCCGATCAAATGCTTTGGCCTGATCCAGGGACAGCAAGTACCCCTTCCAGAGACCTGCACTACTCCGCTCCACTGCCTCCCGGACACCGAGAACAGCACTTAAGGTGCTTTGGCCTGGAACAGAGCAGTGCTGGGCCCCCGAAAGGAGCCGGGGTGCAAACTTCACCAGCCGATTAAACAGTATCTCTGCCAGAAGCTTCCTGTCCGTATTGAGAAGAGCTATGGGCCTCCAATTCTCAATATGGCTGGGATCTTTACCCTTTGAGAGAAGAATCAGGGCTGACCTCCTCATTGACTTCGGCAGAGTGCCCGAGGAGAGACACTCATTGAATACCTCAGTCAAGAGGGGAGCTAAAGACTCCTTAAAGGTCTTGTACCACTCGGATGTTAAGCCATCCGGACCTGGTGACTTTTTGGGGGCAAGCCCCTCAATCGCCAGTCTCACTTCCTCTTCCCTGATTTTTTTTGCCAAAACATCAAGAGAGGGGTCTACCCCTGGCTCAGGAATGGTTTCAGCCAGGAAAGCCGACATCCCGTCTCGATCTAGATCCTTCCTTCCCAAGAGATGCGAGTAGAAGGATCTGACGACCTCCAAGATCCCTGATCTGGACCGATTCAGAGATCCTGTACTATCAATCAGTCCTGAAATGACTTTACTACTCACTGACATCTTACAGTTTCTGTAAGGGTCGGGCGAGCGGTACTTCCCGAAATCCCTCTCAAAAACCAAAGATGCGTGCCTATCGTACTGACACCTCATCAGCAAGGACTTCACTCTGGAGATATCCTCCCGGCTACCTCCAGTCGAGACGAGAAGCTCGAGTTTCCTCCTCAGTCCCTGATACAGGCGATACCTATTCAGGGACCTGAGGCTCGAGAGCTGGCGGAAGAACCCCGCAACCCGCTTCTTGAATATCTCCCACCACTCTGACTTACTACTACATAGGCCCAGTAAAGGTACCTGACTCTGAAGAAAATCCTCAAAGGACTGTCTTACCTCTGCTTCCTCCAGGAGGGACGAATTCAGCTTCCAATAACCTTTACCCATCCGAGGGGTCTCTGAAACATTCAGGGAAAACAAAATCATACAGTGATCGGAGAACTCCACCTCAACCACGGACACTGCAGAAGAGACAGCTTCCTCCTTCAAATAAAACCTGTCTATTCTAGACCTGCAGCTACCTCGATGATAGGTGAAACCCGCGTGGCCTGAGGGGCTCCGGATGTGGGCGTCCTCTAGGCGAGCTACCCTAACTATGCTATTGAGAGCTATGCTATCATAAGCCAACCGATCATTGGAGCCTCTCCTATCTTGGGACCTTTTGACAGTATTGAAATCCCCTCCAAAGATCACCTGTCGGCTTGTAAAAAGAAAGGGTTTAATCCTCATAAAGAGATCTTTGCGGCCCCACTTGGTTTGTGGGGCGTAGATGTTAATAAGCCGGAGCTCTTGCCCCTTCATGAGGACATCTAAGATCAGGCACCTCCCCATTTCTAACTCAATAACCCGTCTGCATTCAACAGGAGCGGTAAAAAGGACCGCCACCCCACTATACGGCTCAGCCGCAAGAGACCAGTGGGAGGGGCCACGCCTCCACTCTCTCCTGGCTTTTACCAGAGAGGCAAGATCTGACAACCTGGTCTCCTGCAGATACAAAATATCGGCTTCAACACGGCCGAGAAAATCAAAGGCTGCGAATCTAGCCGTATCAGACTTTATACTGGCACAGTTAATAGATGCCAGTGTCAATGGGGTGAGTGCCGCCATCATGGGTGATTGAGATAGACGGCCCTAACCCCCTCATTTTTGTTTCTTCTTTACCCCCTCATCCCCAGATGAGGAGGCTTCCTTGTCTTTGGACCGTTTTTTTGATTCTGACTGGTCCATTTTATAATCCCCATCTCCGCCTGGCTCCGATTTGGCCCCATCCCCTGCGGAAATTGCCCCATCAGGACAGGGCCCAGTTCCCCCTGGAGGCTCCCCCACTTCAGGCACCCCATCCCTGACCCCCCCCCTTCAAGGACAGAGTACCGGTTAGACAGATCAATCAGAGGGGGGGCAGGTAAGCTTCCGCTTGGGACCTGGTCCGCAGCACGGGGACTAGAGGGCTCCGACCTCTTCTTTCTCCCTTTACTGCCCTTCTTTTTTGGCCTCTCTTCACCCTCCTCATCCACACTTTCACAGTGGGAGGAATCGGAAAGATCGGCCTTGCTGCCCTCTTCTTTACAGATTCTCCCCATTTCCTCTTCCAGCACATTCTCCCCCAGGGTCTCAGCAGTTTCAGGACTAACCTCAGGAGCAGGGCCAGAAGCTACCCCTGCCACATGGGAACTCTCCAGTTCCCTGCTCCTTCTCCGATTAGCCTCCCGCCTCAGCCTGGCGGGACTTTTCCTCTTCACTGACCCTGTTGCACCTTCACCCGCACCCGTGCCCTCCCCAGCTGAGGCAACGTTACTGCTCTCCCCAGCCAAGGTGACCGTCGCACGGGCAAAGGCGCTAGGACAACGGCTGAAAGGGTGTCCTAAGACACCACACAGATGACACCTGATCTGCCTACAGGATGCGGCAAGATGACCTACCCCACCGCACAGTGCACAGACCTGCACGGTACAGGCTGCGCTAAAGTGAGTGGGGCTGCCACACCTGTGACAGACCTTGGGCTGCCCCTGGTAGAAAACTTGGATTCTGTCTCTCCCAAGAAAAGCAGCTGATGGGATGTGGGCAACAGTGCTCCCCGAACGCTTCAGTTTGACGGAAAACGTCCAGGCCCCAGACCAGATCCCATGTTCGTCATAGTTCTTTTTTGGCATGTCCGTCACATCCCCATATCGGCTAAGCCAGGTCATAATGTCATAGCAAGATAGTGACTCGTTACGTGTCAAAACGGTCACTTTCTTGGCCAGATTCTGACGGGATATCGCCTTTACGGCGAAATCCCGCCAGCCGGGCTCGCTTTTCACCACCTCATAATTCGACCAGAAAAGTTCCAGACCCTCTGGCCGAACAAAGCTGATGTCAAACTCGGAAGTACCATAGGGGTGGATCAGGGCAAAGATGTCACTTGCCCTGAATTCCATCCGGAGGAGGAGCTCAACCACCTTACCCCGAGGCGGACGCGCATCTTCGCCCCTCCACACTAAACGGACCACATTCCTACGGCCACTTTCCTGGCCGGATGTCGGGAGGGACCAGACCACCTCCCCGTTTTGTTCTCGGAAGGCGCCTAAGCCATGTCTTTCTATCCAAAAAGACAGGTCAACCTCACCCCTCCCCTCTACATGGATTGACCTGTCTCCCCTACGTAGAGCCTCCAGGAGGCGCTGTTGCAAGTGACCCCCAGAGCCAGACGGAGATGGGGATCCCCCTGATCCCCCGGCAGTGACGCTGGCATAGCTTCTCTGAGAAGCAGCCACTACCGGGGGGGCAGTCGAACCAGGAACTGACCCAGAGGCCAAACCTGGACCCTTATTCTTAACAGCCATTCTTAACACCTCTCTCTGTCATTCCACTACCACTCCTCACCTGTATTTCACTAGCACCCCTCTCTTGGACTACACTTGCACCCCTCTCTTGCACACTACTTGCACCCCTCTCTTGCACACTACTTGCACCCCCCTCATCAACACTGCTACCACAACTCCTCCCATGCACACCACTATAACTCACATTCTGCACATTACCATTTTTATTCACATTTTTCCTTTCACTTTCACTCTTGCGTTCACTCTCCCTTGGAGTGTTACAGACTGGGCTGGCTGGGTCTTTTGCTTCATGTTTAAGGGTTGCCGGTTTCAGGATTGGTGCTGCATAGTTCTTTCTTCCTGTGTCTTTGGGTGCAGACACAGGCTCCGCCTCTGAAATGGGTGGCCACTCCCCCTCACAAAAAGACTGTCCCTCCGGACTAACTCCCGCTACAGCTGATGTGCAGGGAACCTCCCACTTTATAGCGGAGTGCCCCCTGGCGCCAGAACCAGTATCAACCACGCCACCTAGGGGACCGCCCCCTGAACCAACAAGGTCCAGCGCCCGGACACTCCCCCCCCCCCCCTCACAGGAGAGTGCCCTGCGGTGCCAGGACCTGTACCGCCCACTTCAACCAGGGGACCGCCCCCCGAACGGGTGAATCTGCCGCCATTTTCCGGTGCCTGGACACCCTCCCCCCTCACAGGAGGGTGCCCTTTTTTTTCTATAGCACCCGCGGCCATTTTGGGTGCGCTACTGTATCCCCCATGCTGGCCCCGCTCCACTACAGAAACGGGGTCTGGCAGATTGGGGGACCCAGCACCCTTTTCAGCCGACCCAGACTGCTGGAAGGGAGAAAAGACAAACTTAACTCCTTGTGTCTTCTTCCTCTTCTTGCCCTTTCCTTTCTTCTTCTTCTTTCCCTTCTCCTCTGGGCCCAAATCATCCCCGAAGGAAAAGTTTTCCAGACGGGTGGGGGACTCCTGCATAACAATTGCCCGCAGGAGACCCCCATCTGCCAAGCCGCTTCCATCACTGCAGTCACTGCCGTCATCATCATCATCATCCTCCTCACTGGAGGGAGGTAAGGCCACCTGAGCCGGGTTTACATAGTCCTCACTGAGGGTAAGTGGGGGGTCTGGGGTAACAGTAGTGGTGGTACACACAGGTCCAGTATCCATATCCCCCTCACTCTAATCCCCCTCCTCACCTCCCTCCATCTCTTCCTCCTCACTCTGGCAGTCATCTTGGTTACTCACTTGTCCTGAGACCTTCATGCTGGAGAAACGATCCTTGTTCACAAGTCTCTCGCTGAGTATACCACCTCCCTCCACAATGTCCAATCTCAGCCTAACAATCTCATCCACCTGTTTCTTCAGAGCTCTCACCTTGGTGGAAAATGCTGCCCTCTTGGTCTTTGCTGCATTGTTTGCTTGGTAGCTGGAGGGGCAAGCTGTGCATAACTAGCTTGCCCCCTGACTGGTGAGCAGTTAAGGGGTTAAGAAATATACAGGCAATGTTTTTTAGCCCCCTCCCCCGCCTGTAAAAACTTGTTGCTAACTATAGTGGTATGTCCCATGGGTGGGGGGGAAGGAGTGCACCAATCAGGGGTCTAATAGTTTCCCGGGCTTTCAGGGGCCCTCCCCTGGGTATTTATAGCTGTGGTGCCTCCCTTTCCCCCTCAATCTGCCCAGGACCCGGAGTTTTGACTGCTGGCTGGTATGTGTCTGCCCCTTATTTGTGGCCTGGATGGAGCAGATGGGTGAGGGCTGGCATGCTCCCTTGTGGCTGAGCTGGCCTCCCCTCCTGTTGCACCCTTGGCGGGTTCAGGAGGCTGGCGGACCTCTTATCAGTCCTGCCCTCCTTTCCCACTGTAATCCCTTTGAGCCCTGTCCCGTTCTTTTGCCCTCTCCCCTGCCTGTACTTTGATCCCTCTCTCCTGGGTGCTCCTGGAGCAGGCTCTGATTACCTACTTGCCCCGTCCGTCTCTTTTTTCCCCCCTGTTGCGGTCCCCTTCGTCTGCCTCCCCCCCCTGTTGCGGTCCTTACCATAACCCCCCCTCCCGCCTGTTTGTCCCCTCCGCTCTGGAGGTGGCGGCCCCTGGGTGGCTGCTGCTGTTTTAACCCCCTTTAACGTTTGCGCAAATGGACGTTTATTAACGTCCATTTGCGCGTCCCCAGCTATAATCCTTATTATAGCTGTTGGGTCCCAGTTGCTATTAGCGACCAGGACCCCTGATAATGCCGGACATCGCCGATCTGGCAGATGTCCGGCATCACCTTTTCAGACGCGGCGATCAAAGTCATCGCCGCGTCTGAAAATGTAATTGAACGCATCCCGGCTGCTCAGCGGGCTGATTGGGACCATCGCGATAAAATCGCGATGTCCCGATCAGCTGGGACGCAGCAGGAGGGTCACTCACCTGCCTCCTGCGCGTCCGCTCCTCAATTGATTGCTCCAAGCCTGAAATTCAGGCTTGAGCAATCAATCATTGATAACACCGATCATTGCCATGTTACTACATGGCAAGTGATCGGTGTCAGGTTCAGTGTGTGCAGTGTTATAGCTCCTAGGGGAACTATAGCATTGCAAAAAAAAACAAAAAACTGTTGAAGTATTTGAATAGTTAAGTTAATAAAGATCTTTTAACCCTTGCAATTTTACACGTTTGATCACCCCCCTTTTCCACATCATAAAATAAAATAAAAAATAAAAATTAATAATAAAAAAAAAAAGAAAAAGAAAAGAAAAGAAAAATACCATAATAGTAATGATAAAAAATTAAAATCTATAAATAAAATAATAATACATAAAATACTGTATATTACAACAACATACACGTGTGGTATCGCCACGTGCCTACATGTCCGTAGTATAAAAAAATAAATTAATTAATTAATAAATATAGTCATTTAAGGCGCTCCGTCTATGGCGTACGTGTATAATATAAAAAATAAAAAAAAAAAAAACATTACAAATTTATTAATTAATGAATAAAATACATAAATAAGTAATATTACTTGAATAAATAAATTTCACAGTCCAAAATAGCGTATTTTTGACCCCTTTTTATACCGTAAATATGAAAAACAGCGATCTCAAACTCTGATCGAAACGACAATGGTACTGCGGACAGCTTCAGATCACAACGCCAACTATATGAGCACTCATACCGTCCCCACTCCATTGCCCGGCTCCTTACCCCCACCACACTAGCACTCCCCCCCTGCCCACTGCTGCTGCTGCCCCTCCCCCTTTTTCCTCGTGCTCTTCCAGTGCTCCCCATGGTTCTTGCATCCATTGCGCCCCCCCCACGCCTCCCCATCACCTCTCTGCCCCGAGTTCCCAACCCCCCCCCCTTCCCCCACTGCTGCCACTGCTGTCCTCCTTCCTCCTGCCTCTCCAATGCCCCCCGTGGAGGGGTAGGGAGTGCTCCCCTGATTTCGTGTTGCTCTTCCCCCCTCTGGGGCCGGATGGGGGCATAGACGTATTTGTCGCCGCTCTCGCTCTGGTCCTGGGGGGCGGCACAGGCGGTGTTTTTTGGGCCTTCTGTTCACCTGCGGGGAGTAGGTGTTTCGGTTCTTCCCGCAGGGTTCTCCCTCGGAGTCCTCTACTGCTGTTTTCCCGGCGTGGTTTCCGGCGCCGTTCCGTGCGGCGGCCGAGTGCCCGCGACCCGGCGGTCTCCAGCGTGCCTTGTCCCACGCCTGCGGCGGTGGTGAAGTGGTTCCTCCCTCTGTTGTGCTTCTCCATTTTCTGGAATTGGTGAGTCTTCTGATGTGGGGCTTTGCCCCTTCCCTGGTTTGTGTGCTTATTGCTACGTCTGTGTAGTGTTCGTCCTTTTGTTCCCGTGTGTTTGTTGAGTTTGGGTCTCGGATATGGGTGTATATCTGTGTTGGTCTCTGGTTGTGAGTTGGGTACGTCTCTTCTTGACGGGGTGCTTTGGTAGGGTATCATTTTCTGCGGTGCGCGCTTGGGTGTGTGGTCTTTTGGCCTTACGCTCTAGGTGGCCGGGGTTTTGCTGACTTAGCTCCCGTAGGCATGTTCCTTTTCCTGAATCGGTGGCTGCCACCCAGTCACGGTTTTGTTTCTTTGGGTTTTCTCCCCCTTTGTTTGGTTTATCTCTCCATCTTAAGTTGTAGTCTCTCTCCGCTGCTCCATTGTCCTAGTATATTTGTCTGCTGTTTTTTCCTGTTTCGCCCAATCTCATGTAGGCATGGGACTCCTGTATGTCGTGCTGGGTGCTTTGGCTGATGTGGCGGAGGGTAGGTTTCGCTTGAGTCTCTGGGGGTAGGTTTTGCTTGTGTCTCCGTTTGTCTTGCCTGTGTGGTTTCTTCTGTTCGTGGTGGTATTCCGGAGGGTGATTCTCCTGTGCTCTACACTTGTTGGGGTGTGGTTTGTTGCTGCAAGGCTGACATGCAAATTTGTGAAGCGTCCATATTTTGTGCTCGCTTCGGCAGCATGTATGTTAAAATTGGAACGATTTTGAGGAGATTAGCATGTCTTCCGCATGCCTTGTTGGCCTTGGTTTGCTGCTTTCCTATGGTCAGGGAGTAATTGCGTTTTCTCTGTTTTGGTTTCTTCAGGGCTCGCTATGTGCCCCGGTTCCGGTCCTTGCTGGTTTACTGAATGTTCCACGTGGAATGTGGTTCAGGGCGGAGTTTTTTCCTGCAGGTTGTCTCTGGCCGCCGAGGGTGTGTGGTATCTGTGCCCCCGCATATGTGCCCCTGGTGCACTAAGGGCTGACGTTCCGGTTGGTTGGGTTTTTTTCAGGCGTGATGCAGTGGACAGGCCTGCTTTCAGTCCCCCGTTGCAGCTCATGGAGAGCTCGCTCTGTTCCCGGGTGTGGCTGGTTTGGTTGGTTGTTGGTGTGGTGTTTTGGTTTTCCAGTGGTGCTGCAGGGTGGTTTACTACTGGGTGTCTTGGTAGTCAGTGGGTTTCTGCCATGCTTGGGTTTTTTGTTTGTGCTTTTTCCTTTGGTGTTGGTTGTGGGACTTTGGGTGCTTGCTTCAGCAGTTCATGTTCTAGGATTGTAACGGTACTGTGTGGGTTGGCGTGGCCCCTGTGCTTGATTGCGCTATAATTTGGTGATGCTTTTCTTTTTTGGGTGTGATTTGAGTGATCGGGGGCGTTTTGTCGGTCTGACATTTGGGGCGTTGTCACTGTTATTATTTCTTTCTTTCGGCTTTCTTCCTGCGCTCGGCTTGTTGCACCTAGTGCTTCGCTGTTTGGAGATAAGGTTTATTTTGCGGCTGTACTCCCTGGGGTCGGTATTGGGTGTTGACGCTTTGTCCCGTTCTCTGGCAGTGGTTCCGGAGGTTGCTCCCTCGGGTGGAGTCGGAAGGTTTGCTCATGTGGCTGTGGAATGGGAGACCACCTCGGGTTCGGGTCCCGGGGTAGGACTGAGTGATACAGTTGTGGTTAAATTTTCGGCCTGTGGGTCATCGTGGAGATTGGTGTATTTCTTGGTCCGCTTTAGTGGCTCCTGCGACTTGGTCGCACTCACGGTGAGGCGCTTGCGAGTAGTTGGGGTTGGTGTGGAGGCCGGGATGTCTACAGTCAAGGAGGGTCCCGAAGGTTCCAAGTGTGTCTGTGGATAGGGGTTTTGTTTTTTGTACCTACAAGGTTCTGCTGTTTGACTTCCTATTTCGTTTTGATAGGCTGTGATAAAATAAGTTAACTGCTGTGTCTCCTATCCAAGGACGTTCGAGATTTGGGCTGTATTCTGCATGTATCCAATTAACATTCTTAGTATGTGACGCTGGGTATCTTCACCTGTTCATGTGAATCACCTACTACTCAGTGCAAAAAAAAAAAAAAAAAAAAAAAGGGTGCTTTCCCACTGTGCTGCGATCCAGTGGGGTGAGGTTGCCGCATGACGGGGGGTGATTTTTCTTTTCTGCTTTGCGGTTGGTGGAATGTTGGTGTATACCTAGGGGCTGGGCCCGTGAGCGGGTGGCCTTGCTGTCGGCGACCATTTTTTCCTATCAGTTTTTGGGTCGCTTGGTGGCGGCTGTGGGTCGGATTTTTGGTTGTCGCTTTTGCGTCGTTTTTTCTGATCCGAGGTTTTGCGCTGGCTTTTTTCGGGGCTAGGTGGATGGGGCACTTTCTTTCTCCTCGTCTCCTTCCATGACACTTGGGTGTCTGATGTGTTTTTTGGGTGCCTATTTTGTGCGTTTTCAGGTCCGTCGGTCCGAGATTGCTTAGGCGATCTGGGACACACAGCTTGTGCTGCATGAGGGTCCACGAATGACTGTTTTTTCCTGTTGTCGTCCTATTGTTGATTGGACTGCGGTGGGGGCCTCCCCCCCCACCTCTTTTTCTTTTATGCTCCCCGCCCTCGATTGTCTGTTTTGGGTTTTGGCTTCTCTTTGTAGGAGGGGGTGTTGTGAGTTTGGGATTCGCTCTCTTTTTGTGTCGGTGTCGGCGGAGAGGGCTCAGTTTCCGGAGAGGGTAGCGCAGCGCGTGGGGCGCGGGCGATCTGCTTGTTGCGTTGCTATTTTCGCCCAGTTTGATGTTTCCCACATGTGTTTTTGTTTTGCAAGCGGCTTTCCGCAAGGTGGTGCGAGTGCTGCGGCACTCTTCGGTGTATGGGCGAGAAATGAGAAATGAGTTCACACAAGAGTTAGTGAATACAAAAAAAATAAAAATTACAAAAAATAAAATAAAATGCAAAAACATAGGACCTGGCGGCAGGTACCTCGGATTTCCTGGAGAGGTTATGTGTTGGGAGAATTTCCTGGAGAGGAAATGTGTTGGGCGACTTTCCTGGAGAGGAAATGTGTTGGGCGACTTTCCTGGAGAGGAAATGTGTTGGGTGTGTTCGGGGGGCTGAGTTGGCCCCAGGTGTTGGCTATCCAGTATCTCTTGGGTGGACGGTGAAGACGGTGAAAGCGGGGTCAACCCGGGGTAGACCTCCACACAGGACAGTGTGGCAGCACCTCTTGGGTTGGCAAGAAGCCAATCGGTGTCTTTGTTACAGTTAAATTGTTATTTATATAAGTAATTTTATAAATAAAGCTGTGGCCGATCCCCACCCACGGAAAAGTTGAATTGTTGTTGTGTCAGTTATTATTTAATTAATTATTGTAGTAAGGGGGAGGGGTAGTTATAGCCAGCTCGGAGCTAATTGGGTCTCAACAGTCTGGAGGGGCAAGCTGTGCATAACTAGCTTGCCCCCTGACTGGTGAGCAGTTAAGGGGTTAAGAAATATACAGGCAATGTTTTTTAGCCCCCTCCCCCGCCTGTAAAAACTTGTTGCTAACTATAGTGGTATGTCCCATGGGTGGGGGGGAAGGAGTGCACCAATCAGGGGTCTAATAGTTTCCCGGGCTTTCAAAGGCCCTCCCCTGGGTATTTATAGCTGTGGTGCCTCCCTTCCCCCCTCAATCTGCCCAGGACCCGGAGTTTTGCCCTCCCTCCCTCCCTTTTTGTATCTCTGTTTATTGTAAGTCACAGCTTGGCGGTAAGAAGACGGTGAAAGCGGGGTCAACCCGGGGTAGACCTCCACACAGGATAGTGTGGCAGCACCTCTCGGGTTGGCAAGAAGCCAATCGGTGTCTTTGTTACAGTTAAATTGTTATTTATATAAGTAATTTTATAAATAAAGCTGTGGCCGATCCCCACCCACGGAAAAGTTGAATTGTTGTTGTGTCAGTTATTATTTAATTAATTATTGTAGTAAGGGGGAGGGGTAGTTATAGCCTGCTCGGAGCTAATTGGGTCTCAACAGTCTTGCAAACTTCAGCTCCTCTCTGAGGCCTCTTAGTTGTTTTCCGAGCTGTTCATACTGAGCCATCTTGGCCTGGATTTTGGACCCAAAGCTGGCCAGGGATTCTTTGGGCCCCTTTACCCCCCATTGCTGGGGTTCTGAGGAAACAGGCTGGATATGGGGATATGATAAACGTATATAAGTATATTAATGGCCCATACAAAAAATATGGAGAAAAACTGTTCCAGGTTAAACCCCCCCAAAGGACGAGGGGGCACTCCCTCCGTCTGGAAAAGAAAAGGTTTAGTCTAAAGGGGCGGCACGCCTTCTTTACCGTGAGGACTGTGAATTTATGGAACGGTCTACCTCAGGAACTGGTCACAGCAGGAACAATTAACAGCTTTAAAACAGGGTTAGATACATTCCTGGAACAAAATAACATTAAAGCTTATGCAGAATTATAAAACTACATCCCTTTCCCTTATCCCCTTACATCCTTCCCTTCAATCCCCTGGTTGGACTTGATGGACGTATGTCTTTTTTCAACCATACTAACTATGTAACTTTGTAACTATGTAACTATGATGCAGACTTTCCACTCCGCTGCCTGGATGAGCTTCTGCTGGAAGCTTTGCAGCTCCCAGCTGAGGTCGGGGAGGGGGCCCCACATGGCTGTGGACCCTGGTGGATCTCCTCACCCCATCCTGACTACTGGCTGTTGCATTTTCCTTTGCACACCCCGCCAGCCGAGAACGGGGGGGGGGGGGGGGGGGGGGTGCAAGATGAAGCCCCAGCTTCCCGGGGCTCCATAGCAGGAAAACCTACCCAGGTGTCTGCCACACACCTGGGGAGGGGTGGAAGAAAATCACTGCTTCTCTGGGAAACTCTGGAGCTCAGCAGAACACACCTTCTCTCCAGAGCTGTACTCACTATTCTGCTGGTGAGGTCACTGTGTACATACATTACATTACTGATCCTGTACTGATCCCGAGTGTGTGTGGGATGGGGGTGGGGGACCGGGGGGCCCCCCAAAAAAATTGCTTGCCCAGGGTCCAATCAAAATTAAAGACAGCCCTGTCCATTATACATACACTGTACAGCAATCATACATCCATTATACATACACTGTGTCTGTGACTGTACAACAATCATACATCCAATCCATTATTAATGGATTGGATGTATGATTGCTGTACAGTCACAGTGTATGTATAATGGAGGTATGATTGCTGTACAGTGTATGTATAATAGAGGTATGCTTGCTGTACAGTGTATGTATAATGGAGGTATGATTGCTATACAGTGTATGTATAATGGAGGTATGCTTGCTGTACAGTGTATGTATAATGGAGGTATGCTTGCTGTACAGTGTATGTATAATGGAGGTATGCTTGCTGTATAGTGTATGTATAATGGATGTATGATTGCTGTACAGTCAGTGTATGTATAATGGAGGTATGCTTGCTGTTCAGTCACAGTGTATGTATAATGGATGTATGATTGCTGTACAGTCACAGTGTATGTATAATGGATGTATGATTGCTGTACAGTTTATGTATAATGGAGGTATGCTTGCTGTACAGTGTATGTATGATGGATGTATGATTGCTGTACAGTCACAGTGTATGTATAATGGAGGTATGCTTGCTGTACAGTGTATGTATAATGGAGGTATGCTTGCTGTACAGTGTATGTATAATGGAGGTATGATTGCTGTACAGTGTATGTATAATGGAGGTATGATTGCTGTACAGTGTATGTATAATGGAGGTATGATTGCTGTACAGTGTATGTATAATGGAGGTATGCTTGCTGTACAGTGTATGTATAATGGATGTATGATTGCTGTACAGTGTATGTATAATGGATGTATGATTGCTGTACAGTCACAGGGTATGTATAATGGAGGTATGCTTGCTGTACAGTGTATGTATAATGGATGTATGATTGCTGTACAGTCACAGTGTATGTATAATGGAGGTACGCTTGCTGTACAGTGTATGTATAATGGATGTTTGATTGCTATACAGTCACAGTGTATGTATAATGGATGTATGATTGCTGTACAGTCAGTGTATGTATAATGGATGTATGATTGCTGTACAGTGTATGTATAATGGATGTATGATTGCTGCACAGTGTATGTATAATGGAGGTATGCTTGCTGTACAGTGTATGTATAATGGAGGTATGATTGCTGTACAGTGTATGTATAATGGATGTATGATTGCTGTACAGTGTATGTATAATGGATGTATGATTGCTGTACAGTGTATGTATAATGGATGTATGATTGCTGTACAGTGTATGTATAATGAATGTATGATTGCTGTACAGTGTATGTATAATGGATGTATGATTGCTGTACAGTGTATGTATAATGAATGTATGATTGCTGTACAGTGTATGTATAATGGAGGTATGCTTGCTGTACAGTGTATGTATAATGGATGTATGATTGCTGTACAGTGTATGTATAATGAATGTATGATTGCTGTACAGTGTATGTATAATGGATGTATTATTGCTGTACAGTGTATGTATAATGAATGTATGATTGCTGTACAGTGTATGTATAATGGAGGTATGCTTGCTGTACAGTGTATGTATAATGGATGTATGATTGCTGTACAGTGTATGTATAATGGATGTATGATTGCTGTACGATGTATGTATAATGGATGTATGATTGCTGTACAGTGTATGTATAATGAATGTATGATTGCTGTACAGTGTATGTATAATGGAGGTATGCTTGCTGTACAGTGTATGTATAATGGATGTATGATTGCTGTACAGTGTATGTATAATGGAGGTATGCTTGCTGTACAGTGTATGTATGATGGAGGTATGCTTGCTGTACAGTGTATGTATAATGGATGTATGATTGCTGTACAGACACAGTGTATGTATAATGAATGTATGATTGCTGTACAGTGTATGTATAATGAATGTATGATTGCTGTACAGTGTATGTATAATGGATGTATGATTGCTGTACAGTCACTGTGTATGTATTATGAATGTATGCTTGCTGTACAGTGTATGTATAATGGATGTATGATTGCTGTACAGTGTATGTATAATGGATGTATGATTGCTGTACAGTGTATGAATAATGGATTTATGATTGCTGTACAGTGTATGTATAATGGAGGTATGCTTGCTGTACAGTGTATGTATAATGGAGGTATGATTGTTGTACAGTGTATGTATAATGAATTTATGATTGCTGTACAGTGTATGTATAATGGATGTATGATTGCTGTACAGTGTATGTATAATGGATGTATGATTGCTGTACAGTGTATGTATAATGGATGTATGATTGCTGTACAGTGTATGTATAATGAATGTATGATTGCTGTACAGTGTATGTATAATGGAGGTATGCTTGCTGTACAGTGTATGTATAATGGATGTATGATTGCTGTACAGTGTATGCATTATGGATGTATGATTGCTGTACAGTGTATGTATAATGGATGTATGATTGCTGTACAGTGTATGTATAATAAATGTATGATTGCTGTACAGTGTATGTATAATGGAGGTATGCTTGCTGTACAGTGTATGTATAATGGATGTATGATTGCTGTACAGTGTATGTATAATAGAGGTACGATTGCTGTACAGTGTATGTATAATAGAGGTACGATTGCTGTACAGTGTATGTATAATGAATGTATGATTGCTGTACAGTGTATGTATAATGGATGTATGCTTGCTGTACAGTGTATGTATAATGGAGGTATGCTTGCTGTACAGTGTATGTATAATGGATGTATGATTGCTGTACAGTGTATGTATAATGGAGGTATGCTTGCTGTACAGTGTATGTATAATGGAGGTATGCTTGCTGTACAGTGTATGTATAATGGATGTATGATTGCTGTACAGTGTATGTATACTGAATGTATGATTGCTGTACAGTGTATGTATAATGGAGGTATGCTTGCTGTACAGTGTATGTATAATGGATGTATGATTGCTGTACAGTGTATGTATAATGGAGGTATGATTGCTGTACAGTGTATGTATAATGAATGTGTGATTGCTGTACAGTGTATGTATAATGGAGGTATGATTGCTGTACAGTGTATGTATAATGGATGTATGATTGCTGTACAGTGTATGTATAATGGATGTATGATTGCTGTACAGTGTATGTATAATGGAGGTATGATTGCTGTATAGTGTATGTATAATGAATGTATGATTTCTGTACAGTGTATGTATAATGGAGGTATAATTGCTGTACAGTGTATGTATAATGGAGGTATGCTTGCTGTACAGTGTATGTATAATGGAGGTATGCTTGCTGTACAGTGTATGTATAATGGATGTATGATTGCTGTACAGTGTATGTATACTGAATGTATGATTGCTGTACAGTGTATGTATAATGGAGGTATGCTTGCTGTACAGTGTATGTATAATGTATGTATGATTGCTGTACAGTGTATGTATAATGAATGTATGATTGCTGTACAGTGTATGTATAATGGAGGTATGATTGCTGTACAGTGTATGTATAATGAATGTATGATTGCTGTACAGTGTATGTATAATGGAGGTATGGTTGCTGTACAGTGTATGTATAATGGATGTATGATTGCTGTACAGTGTATGTATAATGGATGTATGATTGCTGTACAGTGTATGTATAATGGAGGTATGATTGCTGTACAGTGTATGTATAATGAATGTATGATTTCTGTACAGTGTATGTATAATGGAGGTATGATTGCTGTACAGTGTATGTATAATGGAGGTATGATTGCTGTACAGTGTATGTATACTGAATGTATGATTGCTGTACAGTGTATGTATAATGGAGGTATGATTGCTGTACAGTCACAGTGTATTTATAATGGATGTATGATTGCTGTACAGTGTATGTATAATGGAGGTATGATTGCTGTACAGTGTATGTATAATGGAGGTATGATTGCTGTACAGTGTATGTATAATGGAGGTATGATTGCTGTACAGTGTATGTATAATGGAGCCTCCAATCTAAAAAAAAAGCCTCCAATCCCCAAAAAAGTTTTAATAAAGTTTTTCATTTTGTTTGTATTGATATTTATATGAGTGTAGGTCTGTTTATGTATGTGTGCATGCAAGCAAGAGGGGCTGAAACGTCGCACTGTTTGACATGTGGAATAAATAGTTATTTTTTGGATATTTGGAGTGCCGCACCATTTTTGAAGTTATCAATTGGCTGTGATCGAGCCTGAGGAGCTGGCACCCACCTACTGTGGTAAAGTAGTGCTGCATTTTTTTCGACATTTATATATATATATATATATATATATATATATATATATATATATATATATATATATATATCTATATAAACACACACACGCGTGTGCGGCATGAGTTTGTGCTTTAGGGTGCACACTCCTCTACACCCCTCTGTCACCCATGTACACTCCTCTACACCCCTCTGTCACCCATGTACACTCCTCTACACCCCTCTGTCACCCATGTACACCCATCTGTCACCCATGTACACTCCTCTACACCCCTCTGTCACCCATGTACACCCATCTGTCACTCATGTACACTCCTCTAAACCCCTCTGTACACTCCTCTACAGGCTGAAGGTTTATATAAAAAAGATGGCTCCGGGGGGGCGGGGGCTCGGGCCCCTTACTGGTGAACTAGCTGTACCCCCTGATAGCCATGAGAGCTGCTAGTGACCTACTGCTGCTAGGGGGGGCACAAGGGGGGGCCAATCATGATGTAGGGGGGGCCGTGGCCCCCTCTGCCCCCCCCCCCCTAGAGACGCCACTGAGAAGACCTGCTGTTACTACTTTGTAAGAGAGGGCACTTTGGTTTTCTTTTATTGCAATTTAAGTTGTTAGTTAATGAAAAATAATAAATATTGTTTTATATATAACTACAGTTAAGGGGAATGTTTTATCAGTTATTCTGCCTAAACATCGGGCAGCATAAAACTGGTGCAGACATCACGATCCCAGGACACCAGGAAAAACACTGAGACACTCGGTCATTCAGAGTCATCTTAGATTGAAAATCCTGCTGAAACCCCGGAAATGAGTCCCTGGGGCTGGTCCCAGCGGGGCGGGTGACGCATCTCTCCCTATGCCAATGGTCTCCAAACTGTGGACCTCCAGCTGTTGCTTAACTAAAACTCCCAGCAAAACTACAACTCCCAGCATGCCCAGACCATTTTTGGAACAACTAGCAGTCCACAGTTTGTAGCCCTAGTCCCTATACAGTTACATTCCTGGCTTCTGCACTACTACTGGAATTGTGTTCCTGGTATCTGGCACTTCCGGGTCAGGTGACGTCATATAACTAGCCATCCAATCAGAGGCTGAGGCTGGACATTGCTTCGGCCCATAACTGAATGAGCAGCTGTGTAACGTCACCTAACCCAGAAGCGCTGGACACTGGGAACTGAATTTCGTGATTCTGGCGGTAGCGCAAGAGCAAGGAAGAGAGGGTTTTTTTATACTGTCTTCCCCAAGCGTTAATACCACATTTCTGCCACAACATAGCTTTCTTATGGAGGCCTGGCAAATCAAATGTCAGGCTTCCCTGTCCCTTCCCTGCTGCCGGCGGCTGCCACAATGACACAATGCTGTGGGGCTGGTATGATCATTTTTTCAGGGTTGGTTTTTAGCCCCAGTTCTGCCCTGGGTGGAGAGAGATATATCTAGCTAAGGCTGCATTCACACCACAATTGTTACAAACCGGATCTGGCTGGGAGATGTGAAAACCAGGCGCTCCCGTATCTCAGCCGGACCCGGACCACATCTCGTTTGAAGGAGCCGACCGGAGTCAGATAATGACTCCAGTCGGCTCAGTTTTGCCCCGTATCCAGATTTGTGACCGTACTTAAAACTGTAGTATACCACGGTTTTAAGTCTGGTCACAAAACCGGATATGGGGCAAAAATAAGCCGACCGGAGTCACTATTTGACTCCGGTCGGCTCATTCAAATGAGATGAGATGGGGGCCGGGTCCGGCTGAGATACGGGAGTGCCTGGTTTTCACATATCCCTATCGGATCCGGTCCCGTATGTAACAATCGTGGGGTGAATACAGCCTAATGTGGAATGGAGGTAGAAGTGGGAAGAAGCCTGCCTACCTACCTAATATATTAAGGCTGAACATTTACTTAGCTAAGAAGGGGAGAGGGAAGGGGGGCACCTTTGTAGTGTTGGTACCTATCTGTATATGATCACTGTATGGAGTTAACCTTGGTCTTTGCCTAGTGGATTTTTTTCAGTAGCAGTGCGGGGATATTAGTCATTCTGCGGTGATACTGGTCATGATGTGGCGATATTACTTGTCCCTTGTATAGTGATATTGATAATTTCAATGTCAATTCACAGGATTTGGTCAGTAACAGTATGACGGTAATATGTATGGGCATAATATTCCTCCTTGTATACTGGTAATATTGGTTTCAGTATACAGGATTTGGCTAGTAACAGTATGATGGTAATATGTATGGGGATAATATTCCTCCTTGTATACTGGTATTATTGGTAATATTACTCTCAACATACAGGATTTGGTCAGTAACAGTATCATGGTAATATGTATGGTGATAATTTTTCTCCTTGTATACTGGCATTATTGTTAATATTGCTATCAATATACCGGATTTTCACATATAGCCTTTTTAAAACATTGCTGCCATTTTTCATTATAAGCAGGGCCGGTGTTATGGCGGGGCAAACCAGGCAATTGCCTAGGGCCCCCATCCCCCAGGGGTCCTGCCGTCTGCTCAGTAGGGGGGGGGGGGGGGGGCAACTGTTTTAAAGTGGCCGCAGCGTTGGCTTCTTGTTAAAGATTAGCAGGGGGGCAACTTTAAAACAGTGATCAGCTCCGGGCCCCGTGCCCGCAGGGGGGCCCCGTCACATTCGGGACATCCCTGTGTCCCGAAAAATCTTTTCAGGCCACAAGGATGCCCCGTTTACTTCATAGCGGCCCCGCGTTAACTTTAAAAACGCTGGGGCCGTTGGGAGGAAGCGCACGCAGTGACGGCACTGACGTCACGTGCGTGCGCCCATAGCAACAGTACAGCAGAGCGCAGCTGTGAGGAGGACGTGCGGGTATGGTAAGTGACCTGCGGTCATCTTCAGTGTTCCGACCGCTGCTCCCGGGATGGCCCATAGGCCATAGCAGTAGATCGTGACCGGGATGGCCCATAGGCCATAGCAGTAGATCGTGATCCAGGAGCGGTGGTCGGAATACTCAAGTGGGGCAGTAAACAGGCATACAGCCTCCAGCCATACATTGTATATGGCTGAAGGCTGTATGTCTGTAGGGGAACATTAGTTGAACTATAATTCCACCACATTTGGTGCAGTATAGTTCCCCCACATTAAGTGCAGTCACTTAATGTGGGGATCTATACTGCACCAAATGTGGTGGAATTATAGTGCACCTAATGTGGGGGAACTATACTGAACCTAATGTGGGGAATTATACTGCACCTAATGTGGGGGAACTATACTGCACCTAATGTGGGGAATTATACTGCACCTAATGTGAGGGAACTATACTGCACCTAATGTGGGGGAACTATACTGCACCTAATGTGGGGGAACTACTGTATACTGCACCTAATGTGGGGAAACTACTGTACTTCACCTAATGTGGGGAACTACTGTATACTGCACCTAATGTGGGGAACTACTGTATACTGCACCTAATGTGGGAGGACTACTGTATACTGCACCTAATGTGGGGCAACTACTGTATACTGCACCTAATGTGGGGAAACTACTGTACTTCACCTAATGTGGGGAACTACTGTATACTGCACCTAATGTGGGGGGACTACTGTATACTGCACCTAATGTGGGGGGGGACTACTGTATACTGCACCTAATGTGGGGGGACTACTGTATACTGCACCTAATGTGGGGGGACTACTGTATACTGCACCTAATGTGGGGAACTACTGTATACTCCACCTAATGTGGGGGGACTATTGTATACTGCACCTAATGTGGGAAACTACTGTATACTGCACCTAATGTGGGGAACTACTGTATACTGCACCTAATGTGGAGGGACTACTGTATACTGCACCTAATGTGGAGGGACTACTGTATACTGCACCTAATGTGGGGAGACTATACTGCACCTAATGTGGGGAACTATACTGCCGACCTAATGTGGGGGAACTATACTGCCGACCTAATGTGGGGGAACTATACTGCCAACCTAATGTGGGGAATTATACTGCACCTAATGTGGGGGAACTATACTGCACCTAATGTGGGGGAACTATACTGCACCTAATGTGGGGGAACTATACTGCACCTAATGTGGGGGAACTACACTGCACCTAATGTGGGGGAACTACACTGCACCTAATGTGGGGGAACTACACTGCACCTAATGTGGGGGAACTACACTGCACCTAATGTGGGGGAACTACACTGCACCTAATGTGGGGGAACTACACTGCACCTAATGTGGGGGAACTACACTGCACCTAATGTGGGGGAACTACACTGCACCTAATGTGGGGGAACTACACTGCACCTAATGTGGGGGAACTACACTGCACCTAATGTGGGGGAACTACACTGCACCTAATGTGGGGGAACTACACTGCACCTAATGTGGGGGAACTACACTGCACCTAATGTGGGGGAACTACACTGCACCTAATGTGGGGGAACTACACTGCACCTAATGTGGGGGAACTACACTGCACCTAATGTGGGGGAACTACACTGCACCTAATGTGGGGGAACTACACTGCACCTAATGTGGGGGAACTACACTGCACCTAATGTGGGGGAACTACACTGCACCTAATGTGGGGGAACTACACTGCACCTAATGTGGGGGAACTACACTGCACCTAATGTGGGGGAACTACACTGCACCTAATGTGGGGGAACTACACTGCACCTAATGTGGGGGAACTACACTGCACCTAATGTGGGGGAACTACACTGCACCTAATGTGGGGGAACTACACTGCACCTAATGTGGGGGAACTACACTGCACCTAATGTGGGGGAACTACACTGCACCTAATGTGGGGGAACTACACTGCACCTAATGTGGGGGAACTACACTGCACCTAATGTGGGGGAACTACACTGCACCTAATGTGGGGGAACTACACTGCACCTAATGTGGGGGAACTACACTGCACCTAATGTGGGGGAACTACACTGCACCTAATGTGGGGGAACTATACTGCACCTAATGTGGGGGAACTATACTGTACCTAATGTGGGGAACTATACTGCACCTAATGTGGGGGAACTATTGTATACTGCACCTAATGTGGGGGAACTACTGTATACTGCACCTAATGTGGTGAACTACTGTATACTGCACCTAATGGGGGGAATTATACTGCACCTAATGCGGGGGAATTACTGTATACTGCACCTAATGTGGGGGAACTACTGTATACTGCACCTAATGTGGGGAATTATACTGCACCTAATGTGGGGGAACTACTGTATACTGCACCTAATGTGGGGGAACTTCTGTATACTGCACCTAATGTGGGGAACTACTGTATACTGCACCTAATGTGGGGGGACTACTGTATACTGCACCTAATGTGGGGGGACTACTGTATACTGCACCTAATGTGGGGGGATTACTGTATACTGCACCTAATGTGGGGGGATTACTGTATACTGCACCTAATGTGGGGGGACTACTGTATACTGCACCTAATGTGGGGAACTACTGTATACTGCACCTAATGTGGGGAACTACTGAATACTGCACCTAATTTGGGGGGACTACTGTATACTGCACCTAATGTGGGGGGACTACTGTATACTGCACCTAATGTGGGGGGATTACTGTATACTGCACCTAATGTGGGGGGATTACTGTATACTGCACCTAATGTGGGGGGACTACTGTATACTGCACCTAATGTGGGGAACTACTGTATACTGCACCTAATGTGGGGAACTACTGTATACTGCACCTAATGTGGGGAACTACTGTATACTGCACCTAATGTGGAGGGACTATACTGCACCTAATGTGGGGAACTATTCTGCACCTAATGTGGGGAACTATACTGCCAACCTAATGTGGGGGAACTATAGTGCACCTAATGTGGAGAACTATACTGCACCTAATGTCGAGAACTATACTGCACCTAATGTGGAGAGCTATACTGCACCTAATGTGGGGGAACTATACTGCACCTAATGTGGGGGAACTACACTGCACCTAATGTGGGGGAACTACACTGCACCTAATGTGGGGGAACTACACTGCACCTAATGTGGGGGAACTATACTGCACCTAATGTGGGGAACTATACTGCACCTAATGTGGGGGAACTATACTGCACCTAATGTGGGGAACTATACTGCACCTAATGTGGGGAACTATACTGCACCTAATGTGGGGGAACTACACTGCACCTAATGTGGGGGAACTACTGTATACTGCACCTAATGTGGGAGAACTACTGTATACTGCACCTAATGTGGGGAACTACTGTATACTGCACCTAATGTGGGGAATTATACTGCACCTAATGCGGGGGAACTACTGTATACTGCAACTAATGTGGGGGAACTACTGTATACTGCACCTAATGTGGGGGAACTACTGTATACTGCACCTAATGTGGGGAATTATACTGCACCTCATGTGGGGGAACTACTGTATACTGCACCTAATGTGGGGAATTATACTGCACCTAATGTGGGGAACTATACTGACAACCTAATGTGGGGGAACTATACTGCCAACCTAATGTGGGGGAACTATACTGCCAACCTAATGTGGGGGAACTATACTGCCAACCTAATGTGGGGGAACTATACTGCACCTAATGTGGGGGAACTACACTGCACCTAATGTGGGGGAACTACACTGCACCTAATGTGGGGGAACTACACTGCACCTAATGTGGGGGAACTACACTGCACCTAATGTGGGGGAACTACACTGCACCTAATGTGGGGGAACTACACTGCACCTAATGTGGGGGAACTACACTGCACCTAATGTGGGGGAACTACACTGCACCTAATGTGGGGGAACTACACTGCACCTAATGTGGGGGAACTATACTGCACCTAATGTGGGGGAACTATACTGTACCTAATGTGGGGAACTATACTGCACCTAATGTGGGGGAACTATTGTATACTGCACCTAATGTGGGGGAACTACTGTATACTGCACCTAATGTGGTGAACTACTGTATACTGCACCTAATGGGGGGAATTATACTGCACCTAATGCGGGGGAATTACTGTATACTGCACCTAATGTGGGGGAACTACTGTATACTGCACCTAATGTGGGGAATTATACTGCACCTAATGTGGGGGAACTACTGTATACTGCACCTAATGTGGGGGAACTTCTGTATACTGCACCTAATGTGGGGAACTACTGTATACTGCACCTAATGTGGGGGGACTACTGTATACTGCACCTAATGTGGGGGGACTACTGTATACTGCACCTAATGTGGGGGGATTACTGTATACTGCACCTAATGTGGGGGGATTACTGTATACTGCACCTAATGTGGGGGGACTACTGTATACTGCACCTAATGTGGGGAACTACTGTATACTGCACCTAATGTGGGGAACTACTGAATACTGCACCTAATTTGGGGGGACTACTGTATACTGCACCTAATGTGGGGGGACTACTGTATACTGCACCTAATGTGGGGGGATTACTGTATACTGCACCTAATGTGGGGGGATTACTGTATACTGCACCTAATGTGGGGGGACTACTGTATACTGCACCTAATGTGGGGAACTACTGTATACTGCACCTAATGTGGGGAACTACTGTATACTGCACCTAATGTGGGGAACTACTGTATACTGCACCTAATGTGGAGGGACTATACTGCACCTAATGTGGGGAACTATTCTGCACCTAATGTGGGGAACTATACTGCCAACCTAATGTGGGGGAACTATAGTGCACCTAATGTGGAGAACTATACTGCACCTAATGTCGAGAACTATACTGCACCTAATGTGGGGGAACTATACTGCACCTAATGTGGGGGAACTATACTGCACCTAATGTGGGGGAACTACACTGCACCTAATGTGGGGGAACTACACTGCACCTAATGTGGGGGAACTACACTGCACCTAATGTGGGGGAACTATACTGCACCTAATGTGGGGAACTATACTGCACCTAATGTGGGGGAACTATACTGCACCTAATGTGGGGAACTATACTGCACCTAATGTGGGGGAACTACACTGCACCTAATGTGGGGGAACTACTGTATACTGCACCTAATGTGGGAGAACTACTGTATACTGCACCTAATGTGGGGAACTACTGTATACTGCACCTAATGTGGGGAATTATACTGCACCTAATGCGGGGGAACTACTGTATACTGCAACTAATGTGGGGGAACTACTGTATACTGCACCTAATGTGGGGGAACTACTGTATACTGCACCTAATGTGGGGAATTATACTGCACCTCATGTGGGGGAACTACTGTATACTGCACCTAATGTGGGGAATTATACTGCACCTAATGTGGGGAACTATACTGACAACCTAATGTGGGGGAACTATACTGCCAACCTAATGTGGGGGAACTATACTGCCAACCTAATGTGGGGGAACTATACTGCCAACCTAATGTGGGGGAACTATACTGCACCTAATGTGGAGAACTATACTGCACCTAATGTGGAGAACTATACTGCACCTAATGTGGAGAGCTATACTGCAACTAATGTGGAGAGCTATACTGCACCTAATGTGGAGAGCTATACTGCACCTAATGTGGAGAGCTATACTGCTCCTAATGTGGGGGACTATACTGCACCAATGTGTGGGACTATACTGCACCTAATGTGGGGAACTATACTGCACCTAATGTGGGGGACTATCAGGGCCGTTTGAAGGAATTTGGGGGCCCCAAGCAAAATGGACATGGAGGCCCCCCCCTCCATAGTAACGCCGACCCTTGAATTCTGGGAGCGCAACGTGAGCGAACGTCAATACGACGCACATTAGGTGCAGCAGTGTTCCCCCTACATTAGGTAGGCAGTCTTCCCCCCACATTAGGTAGGCAGTCTTCCCCCCACATTAGGTGCAGCAGTGTTCCCTACCCATACCCGCTGTCCAGACCCCCCCCCCCTCCCGGGCCATTTTTTTGGTGGGGGTTTGACTGCTGAGACCCCCACCGATCACCTCGGTTAAAATGGTTCTCCAGCTGTTGGAAAGCTAAAACTCCCATCATTCTGGAGAGCCTCTGGCAATGGGAGTTGTAGTTTTGTAACAGCTGAAGAGCCACAGATTGGACACAGTTTTACCCATCATCACTGCAGAACTTACAAGTGACTACAGCTCTGATGGGACAGTCAGGAGAATACACAATGATAGTGACCTGAGTGACGTCTTCTGACTTGAGTGATATCTTCTCTGTTATCTTTTCTTCTTCATCTGGTCCAGAGACCAGGTCTTCCTCCAGCTCCATCTTCTCTGCAGAGTCTGACATCCAGGCATCATTGGCTCCTCACTGTCAGCAGATCCTCATCCTCTGCATGAAGACAGTAATCATTATAACCTTGCCAGAAAGTGTACTCTAAATAATATACTGCCCCACACTGTACCCTGAAGATAATGCTGCCTCACACTGTACCTTGAATATAATGCTTCCACACACTGTACCCTGAATATAATGCTGCCTCACACTGTACCCTGACTATAATGCTGCCACACACTGTACCCTGACTATAATTCTGCCACACACTGTACCCTGACTATAATGCTGCCACACACTGTACCCTGACTATAATTCTGCCACACACTGTACCCTGAATATAATGCTGCCACACACTGTACCCTGAATATAATGCTGCTCCACACTGTATCCACTGAATATAATGCTTCCACACACTGTACCCTGAAAATAATACTGCCACACACTGTACCCTGAAAATAATACTGCCACACACTGTACCCTGAAAATAATACTGCCACACACTGTACCCTGAATATAATGCTTCCACACACTGTACCCCTGAATATAATACTGCCACACACTGTACCCCTGAATATAATGCTGCCACACCCTGTACCCTGAATATAATGCTGCTCCACACTGCATCCACTGAATACAATACTGCCACACATGCATACACATCATATATACATATACCTCTCCTCATTATTACTATAACTCCCCCCCCCCCCCCACCTCTCCTCATCACTATTATAACCGGGGGGGGGGGGGGATGAGGAGAGGTGCAGGGTGGGGGCACCTCTCATGACCCCCATAACACCCCCCTGCATCTCTCATGACCCCCATAACACCCCTCCTGCATCCCTCATGACCCCCCATAACACCCCCCTGCATCTCTCATGACCCCCATAACACCCCCCTGCATCTCTCATGACCCCCATAACACCCCACTGCATCTCTCATGATCCCCATAACACTCCCCTGCATCTCTCATGACCCCCATAACACCCCCTGCATCTCTCATGACCCCCATAACACCCCCCTGCATCTCTCATGACCCCCATAACACCCCCACTGCATCTCTCATGACCCCCATAACACCCCCACTGCATCTCTCATGATCCCCATAACACCCCCTGCATCTCTCATGACCCCCATAACACCCCCTGCATCTCTCATGACCCCCATAACACCCCCTGCATCTCTCATGACCCCCATAACACCCCCTGCATCTCTCATGAACCCCATAACACCCCTCCTGCATCTCTCATGACCCCCATAACACCCCTCCTGCATCTCTCATGACCCCCATAACACCCCTCCTGCATCTCTCATGACCCCCATAACACCCCTCCTGCATCTCTCATGACCCCCATAACACCCCTCCTGCATCTCTCATGACCCCCATAACACCCCTCCTGCATCTCTCATGACCCCCATAACACCCCCTGCATCTCTCATGACCCCCATAACACCCCCTGCATCTCTCATGACCCCCATAACACCCCCTGCATCTCTCATGACCCCCATAACACTCCACTGCATCTCTCATGATCCCCATAACACCCCCCTGCATCTCTCATGACCCCCATAACACCCCCCTGCATCTCTCACGACCCCCATAACACCCCCCTGCATCTCTCACGACCCCCATAACACCCCCTGCATCTCTCACGATCCCCATAACACCCCTCCTGCATCTCTCATGACCCCCATAACACCCCTCCTGCATCTCTCACGATCCCCATAACACCCCTCCTGCATCTCTCATGACCCCCATAACACCCCCCTGCATCTCTCACGACCCCCATAACACCCTCCTGCATCTCTCACGACCCCCATAACACCCCTCCTGCATCTCTCACGATCCCCATAACACACCTCCTGCATCTCTCATGACCCCCATAACACTCCCTATATCTATCATGACCCCCATAACACCCCTCCTGCATCTCTCATGACCCCCATAACACCACCCCTGCATCTCTCATGACCCCCATAACACCCCACTGCATCTCTCATGACCCCATAACACCCCTCCTGCATCTCTCATGACCCCCATAACACCCCCCCTGCATCTCTCATGATCCCCATAACACCCCCCTGCATCTCTCATGACCCCCATAACACCCCTCCTGCATCTCTCATGACCCCCATAACACCCCTCCTGCATCTCTCATGATCCCCATAACACCCCACTGCATCTCTCATGACCCCCATAACACCCCCTGCATCTCTCATGATCCCCATAACACCCCTCCTGCATCTCTCATGATCCCCATAACACCCCCTGCATCTCTCATGATCCCCATAACACTCCCTATATCTATCATGACCCCCATAACACCCCTCCTGCATCTCTCATGACCCCCATAACACCCCACTGCATCTCTCATGACCCCCATAACACCCCCTGCATCTCTCATGACCCCCATAACACCCCCTGCATCTCTCATGACCCCCATAACACCCCCCTGCATCTCTCATGATCCCCATAACACCTCCTGCATCTCTCATGACCCCCATAACACCCCCTGCATCTCTCATGACCCCCATAACACCCCACTGCATCTCTCATGACCCCCATAACACCCCTCCTGCATCTCTCATGATCCCCATAACACCCCTCCTGCATCTCTCATGATCCCCATAACACCCCTCCTGCATCTCTCATGATCCCCATAACACCCCTCCTGCATCTCTCATGATCCCCATAACACCCCCCTGCATCTCTCATGATCCCCATAACACCCCTCCTGCATCTCTCATGACCCCCATGACACCCCTCCTGCATCTCTCACGACCCCCATAACACCCCTCCTGCATCTCTCACGATCCCCATAACACACCTCCTGCATCTCTCATGACCCCCATAACACTCCCTATATCTATCATGACCCCCATGACACCCCTCCTGCATCTCTCACGACCCCCATAACACCCCTCCTGCATCTCTCACGATCCCCATAACACCCCTCCTGCATCTCTCATGACCCCCATAACACCACCCCTGCATCTCTCATGACCCCCATAACACCCCACTGCATCTCTCATGACCCCATAACACCCCTCCTGCATCTCTCATGACCCCCATAACACCCCCCCTGCATCTCTCATGATCCCCATAACACCCCCCTGCATCTCTCATGACCCCCATAACACCCCTCCTGCATCTCTCATGACCCCCATAACACCCCTCCTGCATCTCTCATGATCCCCATAACACCCCACTGCATCTCTCATGACCCCCATAACACCCCCTGCATCTCTCATGATCCCCATAACACCCCTCCTGCATCTCTCATGATCCCCATAACACCCCCTGCATCTCTCATGATCCCCATAACACTCCCTATATCTATCATGACCCCCAGAACACCCCTCCTGCATCTCTCATGACCCCCATAACACCCCCTGCATCTCTCATGATCCCCATAACACCCCCTGCATCTCTCATGATCCCCATAACACTCCCTATATCTATCATGACCCCCATAACACCCCTCCTGCATCTCTCATGACCCCCATAACACCCCACTGCATCTCTCATGACCCCCATAACACCCCCTGCATCTCTCATGACCCCCATAACACCCCCTGCATCTCTCATGACCCCCATAACACCCCCCTGCATCTCTCATGATCCCCATAACACCTCCTGCATCTCTCATGACCCCCATAACACCCCCTGCATCTCTCATGACCCCCATAACACCCCACTGCATCTCTCATGACCCCCATAACACCCCTCCTGCATCTCTCATGATCCCCATAACACCCCTCCTGCATCTCTCATGATCCCCATAACACCCCTCCTGCATCTCTCATGATCCCCATAACACCCCTCCTGCATCTCTCATGACCCCCCCCCCCACACACACACACACACACACACACAAACACCTCTCATCACCATTGCAGTCCCCTGACAACCATACAATCCCCCGGGCCCCCCGCGCCAGTTTACTTACCCTGCCGGGGATCGTTGCAGAGGCGGGAGTCTGCTGCTGCTCCTGTCACTGCACGGAGGATGCTGGAGGTTCCCGCGGGGACGCAAGCAGGGACAGGTCAGGTGATTGGCGTAGACGTGCGTGCCTGCGCGGGGCACGTGACGTCTCTACTCCAATCATCCCCTGACCTGTCCGGTGCCGGCCCTGCTTTGTTTCTTAAGGGGCCCGCGCCCCTCAAAAATGTAATTTTGGTGAAATGTGCGGGCCCCCCGAAGTGTCCCGTCGCTACAGGACGGGCAAGCACCGGCTCTGCTCGGGGCCCCCCAGCCAGCTCGGGGCCCCAAGCAATTGCTTGGTTTGCCGGTCCGGTAGCGACGGGCCTGGGGACTATACTGCACCAATGTGTGGGACTATACTGCACCTAATGTGGGGAACTATACTGCACCTAATGTGGGGGAACTATACTGCACCTAATGTGGGGGAACTATACTGCACCTAATGTGGGGAGAACTATACTGCACCTAATGTGGAGGGAACTATACTGCACCTAATGTGGGGAGAACTATACTGCACCTAATGTGGAGGGAACTATACTGCACCTAATGTGGAGGGAACTATACTGCACCTAATGTGGGGAACTATACTGCACCTAATGTGGGGAGAACTATACTGCACCTAATGTGGGGGAACTATACTGCACCTAATGTGGGGAGAACTATACTGCACCTAATGTGGGGAGAACTATACTGCACCTAATGTGGAGGGAACTATACTGCACCTAATGTGGAGGGAACTATACTGCACCTAATGTGGGGAACTATACTGCACCTAATGTGGGGAACTATACTGCACCTAATGTGGGGGAACTATACTGCACCTAATGTGGGGGAACTATACTGCACCTAATGTGGAGGGAACTATACTGCACCTAATGTGGGGGAACTATACTGCACCTAATGTGGAGGGAACTATACTGCACCTAATGTGGGGAACTATACTGCACCAATGTGGGGAGAACTATACTGCACCTAATGTGGGGGATCTATACTGCACCTAATGTGGGGAACTATACTGCACCTAATGTGGGGGACTATACTGCACCTAATGTGGGGAGAACTATACTGCACCTAATGTGGAGGGAACTATACTGCACCTAATGTGGGGAACTATACTGCACCAATGTGTGGGACTATACTGCACCTAATGTGGGGAACTATACTGCACCTAATGTGGGGAGAACTATACTGCACCTAATGTGGGGGAACTATACTGCACCTAATGTGGGGGAACTATACTGCACCTAATGTGGGGAGAACTATACTGCACCTAATGTGGGGAGAACTATACTGCACCTAATGTGGAGGGAACTATACTGCACCTAATGTGGAGGGAACTATACTGCACCTAATGTGGGGAACTATACTGCACCTAATGTGGGGAACTATACTGCACCTAATGTGGGGGAACTATACTGCACCTAATGTGGGGGAACTATACTGCACCTAATGTGGAGGGAACTATACTGCACCTAATGTGGGGGAACTATACTGCACCTAATGTGGAGGGAACTATACTGCACCTAATGTGGGGAACTATACTGCACCAATGTGGGGAGAACTATACTGCACCTAATGTGGGGGATCTATACTGCACCTAATGTGGGGAACTATACTGCACCTAATGTGGGGGACTATACTGCACCTAATGTGGGGAGAACTATACTGCACCTAATGTGGAGGGAACTATACTGCACCTAATGTGGGGAACTATACTGCACCAATGTGTGGGACTATACTGCACCTAATGTGGGGAACTATACTGCACCAATGTGGGGAGAACTATACTGCACCTAATGTGGGGGATCTATACTGCACCTAATGTGGGGGAACTATACTGCACCTAATGTGGGGAGAACTATACTGCACCTAATGTGGAGGGAACTATACTGCACCTAATGTGGGGAGAACTATACTGCACCTAATGTGGGGAACTATACTGCACCTAATGTGGGGAACTATACTGCACCTAATGTGGGGGAACTATACTGCACCTAATGTGGGGAGAACTATACTGCACCTAATGTGGGGAGAACTATACTGCACCAATGTGTGGGACTACACTGCACCTAATGTGGGGGAACTATACTGCACCTAA
Organism: Hyla sarda; assembly: GCF_029499605.1. Classification (NCBI taxonomy): domain Eukaryota; kingdom Metazoa; phylum Chordata; class Amphibia; order Anura; family Hylidae; genus Hyla; species Hyla sarda. Next base: position 40,879 of record NW_026610939.1, on the reverse strand, counting down.
TGTGGGGAGAACTATACTGCACCTAATGTGGGGAGAACTATACTGCACCTAATGTGGAGGGAACTATACTGCACCTAATATGGGGAGAACTATACTGCACCTAATGTGGGGGAACTATACTGCACCTAATGTGAGGAACTATACTGCACCTAATGTGGGGGAACTATACTGCACCTAATGAGGGGGGGATTATATACTGCACCTAATGTGGGGGAACTATACTGCCAACCTAATGTGGGGAGCTATACTGCACCTAATGTGGAGGGAACTGTACTGCACCTAATGTGGAGAGCTATACTGTACCTAATGTGGGGAACTATACTGCACCTAATGTGGGGGCACTATACTGCACCTAATGAGGGGGGGGGGACTATATACCTCACCTAATGTGGGGGAACTATACTGTCAACCTAATGTGGGGAGCTATACTGTACCTAATGAGGGGGGGGGAGGACTATATATTGCACCTAATGTGGGGGAACTATACTGCCAACCTAATGTGGGGATCTATACTGCACCTAATGTGGAGGGAACTGTACTGCACCTAATGTGGAGAGCTATACTGCAACTAATGTGGAGAACTATACTGCACCTAATGTGGAGAACTATACTGCACCTAATGTGGGGAGAACTATACTGCACCTAATGTGGGGAGAACTATACTGCACCTAATGTGGGGAGAACTATACTGCACCTAATGTGGGGAGAACTATACTGCACCTAATGTGGGGGACTATACTGCACCTAATGTGGGGAGAACTATACTGCACCTAATGTGGGGGAACTATACTGTACCTAATATGGGGAGAACTATACTGCACCTGAAGTGGGGGAACTATACAGCCAACCTAATGTGGGGGAACTATACTGCACCTAATGTGGGGGACTGTACTGCACCCAATGTGGGGGACTATACTGCACCTAATGTGGGGAGAACTATACTGCACCTAATGTGAAGAGCTATACTGCACCTAATGTGGGGGAACTATACTGCACCTAATGTGGGGAACTACACTGCACCTAATGTGGGGGAACTATACTGCACCTAATGAGGGGGGACTATATACTGCACCTAATGTGAAGAGCTATACTGCACCTAATGTGGGGGAACTATACTGCACCTAATGTGGGGAACTACACTGCACCTAATGTGGGGGAACTATACTGCACCTAATGAGGGGGGACTATATACTGCACCTAATGTGGAGGGAACTGTACTGCACCTAATGTGGAGAGCTATACTGTACCTAATGTGGTGAACTATACTGCATCTAATGTGCGGGAACTATACTGCACCTAATGAGGGGGGGGGTGGGGATTATATACTGCACCTAATGTGGGGGAACTATAATGCCAGCCTAATGTGGAGAGCTATACTGCACCTAATGTGCAGGGAACTGTACTGCACCTAATGTGGAGAGCTATACTGTACCTAATGTGGGGAACTATACTGCACCTAATGTGGGGGCACTATACTGCACCTAATGAGGGGGGGGGGACTATATACTGCACCTAATGTGGGGGAACTATACTGTCAACCTAATGTGGGGAGCTATACTGTACCTAATGAGGGGGGGGGGGGGGAGGACTATATATTGCACCTAATGTGGGGGAACTATACTGCCAACCTAATGTGGGGATCTATACTGCACCTAATGTGGAGGGAACTGTACTGCACCTAATGTGGAGAGCTATACTGCAACTAATGTGGAGAACTATACTGCACCTAATGTGGAGAACTATACTGCACCTAATGTGGGGAGAACTATACTGCACCTAATGTGGGGAGAACTATACTGCACCTAATGTGGGGAGAACTATACTGCACCTAATGTGGGGGACTATACTGCACCTAATGTGGGGAGAACTATACTGCACCTAATGTGGGGGAACTATACTGTACCTAATATGGGGAGAACTATACTGCACCTGAAGTGGGGGAACTATACAGCCAACCTAATGTGGGGGAACTATACTGCACCTAATGTGGGGGACTGTACTGCACCCAATGTGGGGGACTATACTGCACCTAATGTGGGGAGAACTATACTGCAACTAATGTGAAGAGCTATACTGCACCTAATGTGGGGGAACTATACTGCACCTAATGTGGGGAACTATACTGCACCTAATGTGGGGAACTACACTGCACCTAATGTGGGGGAACTATACTGCACCTAATGAGGGGGGACTATATACTGCACCTAATGTGGGGGAACTATACTGCCAACCTAATGTGGGGAGCTATACTGCACCTAATGTGGAGGGAACTGTACTGCACCTAATGTGGAGAGCTATACTGTACCTAATGTGGTGAACTATACTGCATCTAATGTGCGGGAACTATACTGCACCTAATGAGGGGGGGGGATTATATACTGCACCTAATGTGGGGGAACTATAATGCCAGCCTAATGTGGAGAGCTATACTGCACCTAATGTGCAGGGAACTGTACTGCACCTAATGTGGAGAGCTATACTGCACCTAATGTGGAGAGCTATACTGCACCTAGTGTGGGGAGAACTATACTGCACCTAATGTGGGGAGAACTATACTGCACCTAATGTGGGGAGAACTATACTGCACCTAATGTGGGGAGAACTATACTGCACCTAATGTGGGGAGAACTATACTGCACCTAATGTGGGGAGAACTATACTGCACCTAATGTGGGGAGAACTATACTGCACCTAATGTGGGGAGAACTATACTGCACCTAATGTGGGGGAACTATACTGTATCTAATGTGGGGAGAACTATACTGCACGTGAAGTGGGGGAACTATACTGCACCTAATGTGGGGAGAACTATACTGCACCTAATGTGGGGAACTATACTGCACTTAATGTGGGGAACTATACTGCACCTAATGTGGAGAGCTATACTGCACCTAATGTGGGGAGAACTATACTGCACCTAATGTGGGGGAACTATACTGCACCTAATGTGGGGAGAACTATACTGCACCTAATGTGGGGAGAACTATACTGCACCTAATGTGGGGAGAACTATACTGCACCTAATGTGGCGGACTATACTGCACCTAATGTGGGGGAACTATACTGTACCTAATGTGGTTAGAACTATACTGCACCTAAAGTGGGGGAACTATACAGCACCTGAAGTGGGGGAACTATACTGCACCTTATGTGGGGGACTATACTGCACCTAATGTGGGGGACTATACTGCACCTAATGTGGGGGACTATACTGCACCTAATGTGGGGGACTATACTGCACCTAATGTGGGGGAACTATACTGCACCTAATGTGGGGAGAACTATACTGCACCTGAAGTGGGGGAACTATACTGCACCTAATGTGGGGAGAACTATACTGCACCTAATGAGGGGGACTATACTGCACCTAATGTGGGGGAACTATACTGCACCTAATGTGGGGGAACTATACTGCACACCTAATGTGGGGGAGCTATACTCTTTACCTAATGTGGGGGGAACTATACAAAAATATAAAATTGTACTATTTTTATCCCTATAACTCTTATTTTTCTGTATATGGGGATGTGAGGGTAATTTTTTGCGCTGTGATTTGTAGTTTTTATCGGTACCATTTTTGTTTTGATGGGACTTTTCAATAGCTTTTTAGATATTTTTTTTATAGTATTTGAAGTGACCAAAATTGTTCAAATCTAGTTAGTGCACTACTATGACTTTTGGGGCCCCACTTTTGATTTTGCCTAAGGCCATGCTAAGCCTAAAACCGGCCCTGATTATAAGGGAGTGTTGTGCCATTTTACTTTTTGAATTTGTGGTGGACTATGATCAGGTCTTGGTCGCTGACACCACTTTATTGAAAAATTTGGCAAAGTACTGGTGTATTCCTTCTGTGATATATATATATATATGTATAGCCACGCAAAGTGATACGCCTGTGCTCGGTGGCTGTTTGCCGGCACAATGACACAATGCTGTGGGGCTGGTATACAGTAATTTCCAGGGCTGGATTTCATCCCCAGTCCGGCCCTGTCCCAAGGATAGGGGATAAGTTTCAGATTGCGGGGGTCCGACCGCTGGGGGGCCCCGTGATCTCCTGTACGGGGCCCTGGCTCGCTGGCCAGATAGCGCAGGTTGACCGCCAGATGAAGGGGCAGCCGACACGCCCCCTCAAAAAAAGCGCTATAGCAGAGCCAGAAATTGCCAAAGGCAGCGCTGCATCAGTCCCCCAAAAAATGTGAGTTCCTGGATTTAAATATCTATATTCAGGATGGCTGTTCGCATACTGCCAACTATTTTAAGGAGGTGAATGCAAACAGATACCTCGACTTTAACAGTTGCCATCTTAAATAATGGAAGAAGAACATTCCATTCGGTCAAATGAAAAGAATCCGAAGGAATTGTTCTTCCACACAAAAATACCTACAACAACTAGAGAACCTGGAGGATCGTTTTAAACAAAAAGGGTATCCCAAACCCCTTATACAAGGAGCACGCCAGAGAGTGGACGAATTAGAACAAAGTGCTTGCTTGAAAAATAATAAACAGGGTAATGCAGAGGGGGGTTATAATGATGAATTTGATTCTGTTTTTCTAACTAGGTATTACACTTCACACACCAATATTTTTTTATTATTTTTTTTTATTTTTTTTTTGTATAGGTAATATCACCAGCTCATATTATTGTGTCATGATTACTGGCACCATATGTAGTCCCCCAGTTATTCTTCTTTAGATGTTTTCCGTGTCCTGTGCAGTATCTCTCCCAGAAGTCCACTTGATGGCCCCCGTGGTGGTCTACACCCCGAAGTCATCAATTTTTACTCTAAGAGAGAGTGTGCAGCTGTTTCTGGAGACGGTCAACAATAACCTCTGCATGGTGGAATAATAGGTCACAATGTTTATCAGGATCAGTAGAAGCATCACCCACTCGATGATTATGATGGGGATTTCACGGATCTCGTCCCAGTCTTCATCATTATGGAATAATTCCTTTAATGTTTCATATCCAAAATAGAAAACTACACAGACAAAAGTCAGGCCACAGCAGGTGCATCTACTATGGTGGATGACTTTTTTTGCTCCTGGTAATTTATACATCTGGATGGACTGCCCAAGGTAGTATAAGGCTTCACATGTAATGGAAATTATCGTGCTGACAAAGTGTATCCTGGGATATTCTTCGGGGGACAATACATGCATAACAGCTGTGGAAAAACAGGAGGCCCACACAATGGCCAGCAGGATCCTCTGGATCAGGACCTGATGACCCCTGAACTCTTCAGTATGCATAACCATATACTTATAAATAAGAAAGGTTAGTACCAAAGTGCCAATGGACGTCCCTATAAATCCAATTCTGAATAATATGCTTTCGGGAAAGACATTTCCCACGTCACTGTGAAGGAAAAGAAACCAATGTTATTATGGATATTTCCTCACTCCCAACCCATGAAATAAGAATCATTTGCTTGTTTATCTTACCTGATGCTCATCAGTGGCGAGGCTGCATGGCCGAGGACGACCGTCATGATGTAGCTGGTGGCAAGCCAGGCCGCACACCAAAACGCCAACAGGAGGGGGACGAACCCCAGTCCTTTTAGCTCCATTTCAGACAAGTAGAAAAAGAAGACGCTAATCTCACTATTCTCACTAATCGCACTGGAACAGACTGAAGGCTCGGGCGGCTGTCAGTGGGATGTCAGGCCTCCAGCTGTCTATGACATCACATGTGACATGTCAGAATGACTGCTTGTTTCTTTGAGCTGCCATGATTTAGTATCTGCTATAGACAGAACCTGATGTTTTTACTATGGACCTTACAGACCTCAGAACCCAAGTAATTAGTGCAGGGGCTCCATTTTGATCATCTCATATTTCACATTATTTGAGTTCCAGGGCTCAGATACATTTGCACCCTCTATAGCAGTGGTCTTCAAGCTGTGAATCCCCAACCGCTGCAGAACCACAACTCCCAGCATGCCCAGACAGCAACTTTGCATAAGGAAATAGTCTAATTAAACTTTTCTTATATATAGAATCCCTGAAATCTCCAATCTCTCCTTTTATTGCTTTATGATCTGTGTTACTTATTTGTAAAAAACAATGTTTGTGATTGTCTTCCCCCCACACACTTATGGGCTATCTCTTCAAACGACTTTATTTGACCTAAAGCGTATAATTGATTTACATAAATAAGCCCCTTTTCATCCAAAAGAGTGAATCTTTAATTTTAAGGAACTCTTTAAGTGCTTTATTCGACCATAATGAAGTAAAGTCAAAACTCCATGTGATTTAAAAAATAAATTTAAGTTCCCCCCATACTTAATTATCTAGATATGCATGGGTGTAGTGAGTATCCCAGCTTCCAAAATCTCAAAAATATCCTTCATTTTTCAGAGGCTTTTTCAAAAATGAAAGAAGCGATCTGATTGGTTGCTATGGGCAACTCAGAAACTTTTCCTCTGGGCAGGTTTTGATAAATCTCCCTCTATGGGGGAGATTCATTAAGACCAGTGTAGAGGAAGAGTTGTGCAGTTGCCCATAGCAACCAGATTGCTTCTTTCATTTTTCACAATGCCTTTGCAAAATGAAAGAAGCGATCTGATTGGTTGCTATGGGCAACTCAGCATATTTTCCTGGAAAAGTTTCTGAGTTGCCCATAGCAACCAATCAGATTACTTCCTTCATTTTTCAGAGACTTTTTCAAAAATGAAAGAAGCGATCTGATTGGTTGCTATGGGCAACTCAGCAGCTTTCCCCATAGACCACAATGGGCCTACTGGTTTCAATGGGCAAAAAATCAGAGTTAATGCACTAGACACAGTTCTCTATACCATTAACCCCTTCCCGACCTATGACATACCTGTACGTCATGGGTGGCAAGGTGTTCCCGACCCATGACATACAGGTACGTCATGAACATTTTTGCCGCTACTCGCGGCATCCCGCAGCGCCCGGTAAGATGGTGGCTATCACTGATAGCCAGCCATCTTACCATGCGACCACGGGGGGTTTCATCCCCCACCCCCCCCCCCCCCAGCGATCGCTGCTATCAGCTGGTCAACTCTGACTAGCTAATAGCAGCGTTTCGCTATCAGAATATTTAGCAGCGCGGTGTGTAAGTCCCGATCACGGGGATCGGGACACACACCGCTCTGCTAAGTGTCCCTTACCCATCCCCCGGCATCACTTACCCGACCATGCGGTGTCCCGAGTGGTCCCGTTGCGAGCGACGTCCTCCAGGCGGTCCCGGCGGCGCTGCGTCCCGGCGGCGCAGGTTGACCGCCAGATGAAGGGGCAGCCGACACGCCCCCTCAAAAAAAGCGCTATAGCAGAGCCAGAAATTGCCAAAGGCAGCGCTGCATCAGTCCCCCAAAAAATGTGAGTTCCTGGATTTAAATATCTATATTCAGGATGGCTGTTCGCATACTGCCAACTATTTTAAGGAGGTGAATGCAAACAGATACCTCGACTTTAACAGTTGCCATCTTAAATAATGGAAGAAGAACATTCCATTCGGTCAAATGAAAAGAATCCGAAGGAATTGTTCTTCCACACAAAAATACCTACAACAACTAGAGAACCTGGAGGATCGTTTTAAACAAAAAGGGTATCCCAAACCCCTTATACAAGGAGCACGCCAGAGAGTGGACGAATTAGAACAAAGTGCTTGCTTGAAAAATAATAAACAGGGTAATGCAGAGGGGGGTTATAATGATGAATTTGATTCTGTTTTTCTAACTAGGTATTACACTTCACACACCAATATTTTTTTATAATTTTTTTTTTTTTTTTTTTTGTATAGGTAATATCACCAGCTCATATTATTGTGTCATGATTACTGGCACCATATGTAGTCCCCCAGTTATTCTTCTTTAGATGTTTTCCGTGTCCTGTGCAGTATCTCTCCCAGAAGTCCACTTGATGGCCCCCGTGGTGGTCTACACCCCGAAGTCATCAATTTTTACTCTAAGAGAGAGTGTGCAGCTGTTTCTGGAGACGGTCAACAATAACCTCTGCATGGTGGAATAATAGGTCACGATGTTTATCAGGATCAGTAGAAGCATCACCCACTCGATGATTATGATGGGGATTTCACGGATCTCGTCCCAGTCTTCATCATTATGGAATAATTCCTTTAATGTTTCATATCCAAAATAGAAAACTACACAGACAAAAGTCAGGCCACAGCAGGTGCATCTACTATGGTGGATGACTTTTTTTGCTCCTGGTAATTTATACATCTGGATGGACTGCCCAAGGTAGTATAAGGCTTCACATGTAATGGAAATTATCGTGCTGACAAAGTGTATCCTGGGATATTCTTCGGGGGACAATACATGCATAACAGCTGTGGAAAAACAGGAGGCCCACACAATGGCCAGCAGGATCCTCTGGATCAGGACCTGATGACCCCTGAACTCTTCAGTATGCATAACCATATACTTATAAATAAGAAAGGTTAGTACCAAAGTGCCAATGGACGTCCCTATAAATCCAATTCTGAATAATATGCTTTCGGGAAAGACATTTCCCACGTCACTGTGAAGGAAAAGAAACCAATGTTATTATGGATATTTCCTCACTCCCAACCCATGAAATAAGAATCATTTGCTTGTTTATCTTACCTGATGCTCATCAGTGGCGAGGCTGCATGGCCGAGGACGACCGTCATGATGTAGCTGGTGGCAAGCCAGGCCGCACACCAAAACGCCAACAGGAGGGGGACGAACCCCAGTCCTTTTAGCTCCATTTCAGACAAGTAGAAAAAGAAGACGCTAATCTCACTATTCTCACTAATCGCACTGGAACAGACTGAAGGCTCGGGCGGCTGTCAGTGGGATGTCAGGCCTCCAGCTGTCTATGACATCACATGTGACATGTCAGAATGACTGCTTGTTTCTTTGAGCTGCCATGATTTAGTATCTGCTATAGACAGAACCTGATGTTTTTACTATGGACCTTACAGACCTCAGAACCCAAGTAATTAGTGCAGGGGCTCCATTTTGATCATCTCATATTTCACATTATTTGAGTTCCAGGGCTCAGATACATTTGCACCCTCTATAGCAGTGGTCTTCAAGCTGTGAACCCCCAACCGCTGCAGAACCACAACTCCCAGCATGCCCAGACAGCAACTTTGCATAAGGAAATAGTCTAATTAAACTTTTCTTATATATAGAATCCCTGAAATCTCCAATCTCTCCTTTTATTGCTTTATGATCTGTGTTACTTATTTGTAAAAAACAATGTTTGTGATTGTCTTCCCCCCACACACTTATGGGCTATCTCTTCAAACGACTTTATTTGACCTAAAGCGTATAATTGATTTACATAAATAAGCCCCTTTTCATCCAAAAGAGTGAATCTTTAATTTTAAGGAACTCTTTAAGTGCTTTATTCGACCATAATGAAGTAAAGTCAAAACTCCATGTGATTTAAAAAATAAATTTAAGTTCCCCCCATACTTAATTATCTAGATATGCATGGGTGTAGTGAGTATCCCAGCTTCCAAAATCTCAAAAATATCCTTCATTTTTCAGAGGCTTTTTCAAAAATGAAAGAAGCGATCTGATTGGTTGCTATGGGCAACTCAGAAACTTTTCCTCTGGGCAGGTTTTGATAAATCTCCCTCTATGGGGGAGATTCATTAAGACCAGTGTAGAGGAAGAGTTGTGCAGTTGCCCATAGCAACCAGATTGCTTCTTTCATTTTTCACAATGCCTTTGCAAAATGAAAGAAGCGATCTGATTGGTTGCTATGGGCAACTCAGCATATTTTCCTGGAAAAGTTTCTGAGTTGCCCATAGCAACCAATCAGATTACTTCCTTCATTTTTCAGAGACTTTTTCAAAAATGAAAGAAGCGATCTGATTGGTTGCTATGGGCAACTCAGCAGCTTTCCCCATAGACCACAATGGGCCTACTGGTTTCAATGGGCAAAAAATCAGAGTTAATGCACTAGACACAGTTCTCTATACCATTAACCCCTTCCCGACCTATGACATACCTGTACGTCATGGGTGGCAAGGTGTTCCCGACCCATGACATACAGGTACGTCATGAACATTTTTGCCGCTACTCGCGGCATCCCGCAGCGCCCGGTAAGATGGTGGCTATCACTGATAGCCAGCCATCTTACCATGCGACCACGGGGGGTTTCATCCCCCACCCCCCCCCCCCCCAGCGATCGCTGCTGTCAGCTGGTCAACTCTGACTAGCTAATAGCAGCGTTTCGCTATCAGAATATTTAGCAGCGCGGTGTGTAAGTCCCGATCACGGGGATCGGGACACACACCGCTCTGCTAAGTGTCCCTTACCCATCCCCCGGCATCACTTACCCGACCATGCGGTGTCCCGAGTGGTCCCGTTGCGAGCGACGTCCTCCAGGCGGTCCCGGCGGCGCTGCGTCCCGGCGGCGCAGGTTGACCGCCAGATGAAGGGGCAGCCGACACGCCCCCTCAAAAAAAGCGCTATAGCAGAGCCAGAAATTGCCAAAGGCAGCGCTGCATCAGTCCCCCAAAAAATGTGAGTTCCTGGATTTAAATATCTATATTCAGGATGGCTGTTCGCATACTGCCAACTATTTTAAGGAGGTGAATGCAAACAGATACCTCGACTTTAACAGTTGCCATCTTAAATAATGGAAGAAGAACATTCCATTCGGTCAAATGAAAAGAATCCGAAGGAATTGTTCTTCCACACAAAAATACCTACAACAACTAGAGAACCTGGAGGATCGTTTTAAACAAAAAGGGTATCCCAAACCCCTTATACAAGGAGCACGCCAGAGAGTGGACGAATTAGAACAAAGTGCTTGCTTGAAAAATAATAAACAGGGTAATGCAGAGGGGGGTTATAATGATGAATTTGATTCTGTTTTTCTAACTAGGTATTACACTTCACACACCAATATTTTTTTATAATTTTTTTTTTTTTTTGTATAGGTAATATCACCAGCTCATATTATTGTGTCATGATTACTGGCACCATATGTAGTCCCCCAGTTATTCTTCTTTAGATGTTTTCCGTGTCCTGTGCAGTATCTCTCCCAGAAGTCCACTTGATGGCCCCCGTGGTGGTCTACACCCCGAAGTCATCAATTTTTACTCTAAGAGAGAGTGTGCAGCTGTTTCTGGAGACGGTCAACAATAACCTCTGCATGGTGGAATAATAGGTCACGATGTTTATCAGGATCAGTAGAAGCATCACCCACTCGATGATTATGATGGGGATTTCACGGATCTCGTCCCAGTCTTCATCATTATGGAATAATTCCTTTAATGTTTCATATCCAAAATAGAAAACTACACAGACAAAAGTCAGGCCACAGCAGGTGCATCTACTATGGTGGATGACTTTTTTTGCTCCTGGTAATTTATACATCTGGATGGACTGCCCAAGGTAGTATAAGGCTTCACATGTAATGGAAATTATCGTGCTGACAAAGTGTATCCTGGGATATTCTTCGGGGGACAATACATGCATAACAGCTGTGGAAAAACAGGAGGCCCACACAATGGCCAGCAGGATCCTCTGGATCAGGACCTGATGACCCCTGAACTCTTCAGTATGCATAACCATATACTTATAAATAAGAAAGGTTAGTACCAAAGTGCCAATGGACGTCCCTATGAATCCAATTCTGAATAATATGCTTTCGGGAAAGACATTTCCCACGTCACTGTGAAGGAAAAGAAACCAATGTTATTATGGATATTTCCTCACTCCCAACCCATGAAATAAGAATCATTTGCTTGTTTATCTTACCTGATGCTCATCAGTGGCGAGGCTGCATGGCCGAGGACGACCGTCATGATGTAGCTGGTGGCAAGCCAGGCCGCACACCAAAACGCCAACAGGAGGGGGACGAACCCCAGTCCTTTTAGCTCCATTTCAGACAAGTAGAAAAAGAAGACGCTAATCTCACTATTCTCACTAATCGCACTGGAACAGACTGAAGGCTCGGGCGGCTGTCAGTGGGATGTCAGGCCTCCAGCTGTCTATGACATCACATGTGACATGTCAGAATGACTGCTTGTTTCTTTGAGCTGCCATGATTTAGTATCTGCTATAGACAGAACCTGATGTTTTTACTATGGACCTTACAGACCTCAGAACCCAAGTAATTAGTGCAGGGGCTCCATTTTGATCATCTCATATTTCACATTATTTGAGTTCCAGGGCTCAGATACATTTGCACCCTCTATAGCAGTGGTCTTCAAGCTGTGAACCCCCAACCGCTGCAGAACCACAACTCCCAGCATGCCCAGACAGCAACTTTGCATAAGGAAATAGTCTAATTAAACTTTTCTTATATATAGAATCCCTGAAATCTCCAATCTCTCCTTTTATTGCTTTATGATCTGTGTTACTTATTTGTAAAAAACAATGTTTGTGATTGTCTTCCCCCCACACACTTATGGGCTATCTCTTCAAACGACTTTATTTGACCTAAAGCGTATAATTGATTTACATAAATAAGCCCCTTTTCATCCAAAAGAGTGAATCTTTAATTTTAAGGAACTCTTTAAGTGCTTTATTCGACCATAATGAAGTAAAGTCAAAACTCCATGTGATTTAAAAAATAAATTTAAGTTCCCCCCATACTTAATTATCTAGATATGCATGGGTGTAGTGAGTATCCCAGCTTCCAAAATCTCAAAAATATCCTTCATTTTTCAGAGGCTTTTTCAAAAATGAAAGAAGCGATCTGATTGGTTGCTATGGGCAACTCAGAAACTTTTCCTCTGGGCAGGTTTTGATAAATCTCCCTCTATGGGGGAGATTCATTAAGACCAGTGTAGAGGAAGAGTTGTGCAGTTGCCCATAGCAACCAGATTGCTTCTTTCATTTTTCACAATGCCTTTGCAAAATGAAAGAAGCGATCTGATTGGTTGCTATGGGCAACTCAGCATATTTTCCTGGAAAAGTTTCTGAGTTGCCCATAGCAACCAATCAGATTACTTCCTTCATTTTTCAGAGACTTTTTCAAAAATGAAAGAAGCGATCTGATTGGTTGCTATGGGCAACTCAGCAGCTTTCCCCATAGACCACAATGGGCCTACTGGTTTCAATGGGCAAAAAATCAGAGTTAATGCACTAGACACAGTTCTCTATACCATTAACCCCTTCCCGACCTATGACATACCTGTACGTCATGGGTGGCAAGGTGTTCCCGACCCATGACATACAGGTACGTCATGAACATTTTTGCCGCTACTCGCGGCATCCCGCAGCGCCCGGTAAGATGGTGGCTATCACTGATAGCCAGCCATCTTACCATGCGACCACGGGGGGTTTCATCCCCCACCCCCCCCCCCCCCCCAGCGATCGCTGCTATCAGCTGGTCAACTCTGACTAGCTAATAGCAGCGTTTCGCTATCAGAATATTTAGCAGCGCGGTGTGTAAGTCCCGATCACGGGGATCGGGACACACACCGCTCTGCTAAGTGTCCCTTACCCATCCCCCGGCATCACTTACCCGACCATGCGGTGTCCCGAGTGGTCCCGTTGCGAGCGACGTCCTCCAGGCGGTCCCGGCGGCGCTGCGTCCCGGCGGCGCAGGTTGACCGCCAGATGAAGGGGCAGCCGACACGCCCCCTCAAAAAAAGCGCTATAGCAGAGCCAGAAATTGCCAAAGGCAGCGCTGCATCAGTCCCCCAAAAAATGTGAGTTCCTGGATTTAAATATCTATATTCAGGATGGCTGTTCGCATACTGCCAACTATTTTAAGGAGGTGAATGCAAACAGATACCTCGACTTTAACAGTTGCCATCTTAAATAATGGAAGAAGAACATTCCATTCGGTCAAATGAAAAGAATCCGAAGGAATTGTTCTTCCACACAAAAATACCTACAACAACTAGAGAACCTGGAGGATCGTTTTAAACAAAAAGGGTATCCCAAACCCCTTATACAAGGAGCACGCCAGAGAGTGGACGAATTAGAACAAAGTGCTTGCTTGAAAAATAATAAACAGGGTAATGCAGAGGGGGGTTATAATGATGAATTTGATTCTGTTTTTCTAACTAGGTATTACACTTCACACACCAATATTTTTTTATAATTTTTTTTTATTTTTTTTTTGTATAGGTAATATCACCAGCTCATATTATTGTGTCATGATTACTGGCACCATATGTAGTCCCCCAGTTATTCTTCTTTAGATGTTTTCCGTGTCCTGTGCAGTATCTCTCCCAGAAGTCCACTTGATGGCCCCCGTGGTGGTCTACACCCCGAAGTCATCAATTTTTACTCTAAGAGAGAGTGTGCAGCTGTTTCTGGAGACGGTCAACACTAACCTCTGCATGGTGGAATAATAGGTCACGATGTTTATCAGGATCAGTAGAAGCATCACCCACTCGATGATTATGATGGGGATTTCACGGATCTCGTCCCAGTCTTCATCATTATGGAATAATTCCTTTAATGTTTCATATCCAAAATAGAAAACTACACAGACAAAAGTCAGGCCACAGCAGGTGCATCTACTATGGTGGATGACTTTTTTTGCTCCTGGTAATTTATACATCTGGATGGACTGCCCAAGGTAGTATAAGGCTTCACATGTAATGGAAATTATCGTGCTGACAAAGTGTATCCTGGGATATTCTTCGGGGGACAATACATGCATAACAGCTGTGGAAAAACAGGAGGCCCACACAATGGCCAGCAGGATCCTCTGGATCAGGACCTGATGACCCCTGAACTCTTCAGTATGCATAACCATATACTTATAAATAAGAAAGGTTAGTACCAAAGTGCCAATGGACGTCCCTATAAATCCAATTCTGAATAATATGCTTTCGGGAAAGACATTTCCCACGTCACTGTGAAGGAAAAGAAACCAATGTTATTATGGATATTTCCTCACTCCCAACCCATGAAATAAAAATCATTTGCTTGTTTATCTTACCTGATGCTCATCAGTGGCGAGGCTGCATGGCCGAGGACGACCGTCATGATGTAGCTGGTGGCAAGCCAGGCCGCACACCAAAACGCCAACAGGAGGGGGACGAACCCCAGTCCTTTTAGCTCCATTTCAGACAAGTAGAAAAAGAAGACGCTAATCTCACTATTCTCACTAATCGCACTGGAACAGACTGAAGGCTCGGGCGGCTGTCAGTGGGATGTCAGGCCTCCAGCTGTCTATGACATCACATGTGACATGTCAGAATGACTGCTTGTTTCTTTGAGCTGCCATGATTTAGTATCTGCTATAGACAGAACCTGATGTTTTTACTATGGACCTTACAGACCTCAGAACCCAAGTAATTAGTGCAGGGGCTCCATTTTGATCATCTCATATTTCACATTATTTGAGTTCCAGGGCTCAGATACATTTGCACCCTCTATAGCAGTGGTCTTCAAGCTGTGAACCCCCAACCGCTGCAGAACCACAACTCCCAGCATGCCCAGACAGCAACTTTGCATAAGGAAATAGTCTAATTAAACTTTTCTTATATATAGAATCCCTGAAATCTCCAATCTCTCCTTTTATTGCTTTATGATCTGTGTTACTTATTTGTAAAAAACAATGTTTGTGATTGTCTTCCCCCCACACACTTATGGGCTATCTCTTCAAACGACTTTATTTGACCTAAAGCGTATAATTGATTTACATAAATAAGCCCCTTTTCATCCAAAAGAGTGAATCTTTAATTTTAAGGAACTCTTTAAGTGCTTTATTCGACCATAATGAAGTAAAGTCAAAACTCCATGTGATTTAAAAAATAAATTTAAGTTCCCCCCATACTTAATTATCTAGATATGCATGGGTGTAGTGAGTATCCCAGCTTCCAAAATCTCAAAAATATCCTTCATTTTTCAGAGGCTTTTTCAAAAATGAAAGAAGCGATCTGATTGGTTGCTATGGGCAACTCAGAAACTTTTCCTCTGGGCAGGTTTTGATAAATCTCCCTCTATGGGGGAGATTCATTAAGACCAGTGTAGAGGAAGAGTTGTGCAGTTGCCCATAGCAACCAGATTGCTTCTTTCATTTTTCACAATGCCTTTGCAAAATGAAAGAAGCGATCTGATTGGTTGCTATGGGCAACTCAGCATATTTTCCTGGAAAAGTTTCTGAGTTGCCCATAGCAACCAATCAGATTACTTCCTTCATTTTTCAGAGACTTTTTCAAAAATGAAAGAAGCGATCTGATTGGTTGCTATGGGCAACTCAGCAGCTTTCCCCATAGACCACAATGGGCCTACTGGTTTCAATGGGCAAAAAATCAGAGTTAATGCACTAGACACAGTTCTCTATACCATTAACCCCTTCCCGACCTATGACATACCTGTACGTCATGGGTGGCAAGGTGTTCCCGACCCATGACATACAGGTACGTCATGAACATTTTTGCCGCTACTCGCGGCATCCCGCAGCGCCCGGTAAGATGGTGGCTATCACTGATAGCCAGCCATCTTACCATGCGACCACGGGGGGTTTCATCCCCCACCCCCCCCCCCCAGCGATCGCTGCTATCAGCTGGTCAACTCTGACTAGCTAATAGCAGCGTTTCGCTATCAGAATATTTAGCAGCGCGGTGTGTAAGTCCCGATCACGGGGATCGGGACACACACCGCTCTGCTAAGTGTCCCTTACCCATCCCCCGGCATCACTTACCCGACCATGCGGTGTCCCGAGTGGTCCCGTTGCGAGCGACGTCCTCCAGGCGGTCCCGGCGGCGCTGCGTCCCGGCGGCGCAGGTTGACCGCCAGATGAAGGGGCAGCCGACACGCCCCCTCAAAAAAAGCGCTATAGCAGAGCCAGAAATTGCCAAAGGCAGCGCTGCATCAGTCCCCCAAAAAATGTGAGTTCCTGGATTTAAATATCTATATTCAGGATGGCTGTTCGCATACTGCCAACTATTTTAAGGAGGTGAATGCAAACAGATACCTCGACTTTAACAGTTGCCATCTTAAATAATGGAAGAAGAACATTCCATTCGGTCAAATGAAAAGAATCCGAAGGAATTGTTCTTCCACACAAAAATACCTACAACAACTAGAGAACCTGGAGGATCGTTTTAAACAAAAAGGGTATCCCAAACCCCTTATACAAGGAGCACGCCAGAGAGTGGACGAATTAGAACAAAGTGCTTGCTTGAAAAATAATAAACAGGGTAATGCAGAGGGGGGTTATAATGATGAATTTGATTCTGTTTTTCTAACTAGGTATTACACTTCACACACCAATATTTTTTTATAATTTTTTTTTTTTTTTTTTTTGTATAGGTAATATCACCAGCTCATATTATTGTGTCATGATTACTGGCACCATATGTAGTCCCCCAGTTATTCTTCTTTAGATGTTTTCCGTGTCCTGTGCAGTATCTCTCCCAGAAGTCCACTTGATGGCCCCCGTGGTGGTCTACACCCCGAAGTCATCAATTTTTACTCTAAGAGAGAGTGTGCAGCTGTTTCTGGAGACGGTCAACAATAACCTCTGCATGGTGGAATAATAGGTCACGATGTTTATCAGGATCAGTAGAAGCATCACCCACTCGATGATTATGATGGGGATTTCACGGATCTCGTCCCAGTCTTCATCATTATGGAATAATTCCTTTAATGTTTCATATCCAAAATAGAAAACTACACAGACAAAAGTCAGGCCACAGCAGGTGCATCTACTATGGTGGATGACTTTTTTTGCTCCTGGTAATTTATACATCTGGATGGACTGCCCAAGGTAGTATAAGGCTTCACATGTAATGGAAATTATCGTGCTGACAAAGTGTATCCTGGGATATTCTTCGGGGGACAATACATGCATAACAGCTGTGGAAAAACAGGAGGCCCACACAATGGCCAGCAGGATCCTCTGGATCAGGACCTGATGACCCCTGAACTCTTCAGTATGCATAACCATATACTTATAAATAAGAAAGGTTAGTACCAAAGTGCCAATGGACGTCCCTATGAATCCAATTCTGAATAATATGCTTTCGGGAAAGACATTTCCCACGTCACTGTGAAGGAAAAGAAACCAATGTTATTATGGATATTTCCTCACTCCCAACCCATGAAATAAGAATCATTTGCTTGTTTATCTTACCTGATGCTCATCAGTGGCGAGGCTGCATGGCCGAGGACGACCGTCATGATGTAGCTGGTGGCAAGCCAGGCCGCACACCAAAACGCCAACAGGAGGGGGACGAACCCCAGTCCTTTTAGCTCCATTTCAGACAAGTAGAAAAAGAAGACGCTAATCTCACTATTCTCACTAATCGCACTGGAACAGACTGAAGGCTCGGGCGGCTGTCAGTGGGATGTCAGGCCTCCAGCTGTCTATGACATCACATGTGACATGTCAGAATGACTGCTTGTTTCTTTGAGCTGCCATGATTTAGTATCTGCTATAGACAGAACCTGATGTTTTTACTATGGACCTTACAGACCTCAGAACCCAAGTAATTAGTGCAGGGGCTCCATTTTGATCATCTCATATTTCACATTATTTGAGTTCCAGGGCTCAGATACATTTGCACCCTCTATAGCAGTGGTCTTCAAGCTGTGAACCCCCAACCACTGCAGAACCACAACTCCCAGCATGCCCAGACAGCAACTTTGCATAAGGAAATAGTCTAATTAAACTTTTCTTATATATAGAATCCCTGAAATCTCCAATCTCTCCTTTTATTGCTTTATGATCTGTGTTACTTATTTGTAAAAAACAATGTTTGTGATTGTCTTCCCCCCACACACTTATGGGCTATCTCTTCAAACGACTTTATTTGACCTAAAGCGTATAATTGATTTACATAAATAAGCCCCTTTTCATCCAAAAGAGTGAATCTTTAATTTTAAGGAACTCTTTAAGTGCTTTATTCGACCATAATGAAGTAAAGTCAAAACTCCATGTGATTTAAAAAATAAATTTAAGTTCCCCCCATACTTAATTATCTAGATATGCATGGGTGTAGTGAGTATCCCAGCTTCCAAAATCTCAAAAATATCCTTCATTTTTCAGAGGCTTTTTCAAAAATGAAAGAAGCGATCTGATTGGTTGCTATGGGCAACTCAGAAACTTTTCCTCTGGGCAGGTTTTGATAAATCTCCCTCTATGGGGGAGATTCATTAAGACCAGTGTAGAGGAAGAGTTGTGCAGTTGCCCATAGCAACCAGATTGCTTCTTTCATTTTTCACAATGCCTTTGCAAAATGAAAGAAGCGATCTGATTGGTTGCTATGGGCAACTCAGCATATTTTCCTGGAAAAGTTTCTGAGTTGCCCATAGCAACCAATCAGATTACTTCCTTCATTTTTCAGAGACTTTTTCAAAAATGAAAGAAGCGATCTGATTGGTTGCTATGGGCAACTCAGCAGCTTTCCCCATAGACCACAATGGGCCTACTGGTTTCAATGGGCAAAAAATCAGAGTTAATGCACTAGACACAGTTCTCTATACCATTAACCCCTTCCCGACCTATGACATACCTGTACGTCATGGGTGGCAAGGTGTTCCCGACCCATGACATACAGGTACGTCATGAACATTTTTGCCGCTACTCGCGGCATCCCGCAGCGCCCGGTAAGATGGTGGCTATCACTGATAGCCAGCCATCTTACCATGCGACCACGGGGGGTTTCATCCCCCACCCCCCCCCCCAGCGATCGCTGCTATCAGCTGGTCAACTCTGACTAGCTAATAGCAGCGTTTCGCTATCAGAATATTTAGCAGCGCGGTGTTTAAGTCCCGATCACGGGGATCGGGACACACACCGCTCTGCTAAGTGTCCCTTACCCATCCCCCGGCATCACTTACCCGACCATGCGGTGTCCCGAGTGGTCCCGTTGCGAGCGACGTCCTCCAGGCGGTCCCGGCGGCGCTGCGTCCCGGCGGCGCAGGTTGACCGCCAGATGAAGGGGCAGCCGACACGCCCCCTCAAAAAAAGCGCTATAGCAGAGCCAGAAATTGCCAAAGGCAGCGCTGCATCAGTCCCCCAAAAAATGTGAGTTCCTGGATTTAAATATCTATATTCAGGATGGCTGTTCGCATACTGCCAACTATTTTAAGGAGGTGAATGCAAACAGATACCTCGACTTTAACAGTTGCCATCTTAAATAATGGAAGAAGAACATTCCATTCGGTCAAATGAAAAGAATCCGAAGGAATTGTTCTTCCACACAAAAATACCTACACCAACTAGAGAACCTGGAGGATCGTTTTAAACAAAAAGGGTATCCCAAACCCCTTATACAAGGAGCACGCCAGAGAGTGGACGAATTAGAACAAAGTGCTTGCTTGAAAAATAATAAACAGGGTAATGCAGAGGGGGGTTATAATGATGAATTTGATTCTGTTTTTCTAACTAGGTATTACACTTCACACACCAATATTTTTTTATAATTTTTTTTTTTTTTTTTTTTTGTATAGGTAATATCACCAGCTCATATTATTGTGTCATGATTACTGGCACCATATGTAGTCCCCCAGTTATTCTTCTTTAGATGTTTTCCGTGTCCTGTGCAGTATCTCTCCCAGAAGTCCACTTGATGGCCCCCGTGGTGGTCTACACCCCGAAGTCATCAATTTTTACTCTAAGAGAGAGTGTGCAGCTGTTTCTGGAGACGGTCAACAATAACCTCTGCATGGTGGAATAATAGGTCACGATGTTTATCAGGATCAGTAGAAGCATCACCCACTCGATGATTATGATGGGGATTTCACGGATCTCGTCCCAGTCTTCATCATTATGGAATAATTCCTTTAATGTTTCATATCCAAAATAGAAAACTACACAGACAAAAGTCAGGCCACAGCAGGTGCATCTACTATGGTGGATGACTTTTTTTGCTCCTGGTAATTTATACATCTGGATGGACTGCCCAAGGTAGTATAAGGCTTCACATGTAATGGAAATTATCGTGCTGACAAAGTGTATCCTGGGATATTCTTCGGGGGACAATACATGCATAACAGCTGTGGAAAAACAGGAGGCCCACACAATGGCCAGCAGGATCCTCTGGATCAGGACCTGATGACCCCTGAACTCTTCAGTATGCATAACCATATACTTATAAATAAGAAAGGTTAGTACCAAAGTGCCAATGGACATCCCTATGAATCCAATTCTGAATAATATGCTTTCGGGAAAGACATTTCCCACGTCACTGTGAAGGAAAAGAAACCAGTGTTATTATGGATATTTCCTCACTCCCAACCCATGAAATAAGAATCATGTGCTTGTTTATCTTACCTGATGCTCATCAGTGGCGAGGCTGCATGGCCGAGGACGACCGTCATGATGTAGCTGGTGGCAAGCCAGGCCGCACACCAAAACGCCAACAGGAGGGGGACGAACCCCAGTCCTTTTAGCTCCATTTCAGACAAGTAGAAGAAGAAGACGCTAATCTCACTATTCTCACTAATCGCACTGGAACTGACTGAAGGCTCGGGCGGCTGTCAGTGGGATGTCAGGCCTCCAGCTGTCTATGACATCACATGTGACATGTCAGAATGACTGCTTGTTTCTTTGAGCTGCCATGATTTAGTATCTGCTATAGACAGAACCTGATGTTTTTACTATGGACCTTACAGACCTCAGAACCCAAGTAATTAGTGCAGGGGCTCCATTTTGATCATCTCATATTTCACATTATTTGAGTTCCAGGGCTCAGATACATTTGCACCCTCTATAGCAGTGGTCTTCAAGCTGTGAACCCCCAACCGCTGCAGAACCACAACTCCCAGCATGCCGAGACAGCAACTTCGCATAAGGAAATAGTCTAATTAAACTTTTCTTATATATAGAATCCCTGAAATCTCCAATCTCTCCTTTTATTGGTTTATGATCTGTGTTACTTATTTGTTAAAAACAATGTTTCTGATTGTCTTCCCCCCACACACTTATGGGCTATCTCTTCAAACGACTTTATTTGACCTAAAGCGTATAATTGATTTACATAAATAAGCCCCTTTTCATCCAAAAGAATGAATCTTTAATTTTAAGGAATTCTTTAAGTGCTTTATTCGACCATAATGAAGTAAAGTCAAATCTCCATGTGATTTTAAACATTTTTTAAGTTCCTCCCATACTTAATTATCTAGATATGCATGGGTGTAGTGAGTATCCCAGCTTCCAAAATCTCAAAAATATCCTTATAACGACCCATTAGGGTATGTTCACACTACAGTGTGTGAATGGAATCTCCGCTCGCTGAATTCAGTGAGCGAAGATTCAGACTGGCAGCCGGCGGTGGCGGTAGGACCGGGCGGCACTGAGCCGTCACCATTGACAGCTATGCAGTGCTCGCGGACTTCCGTGCAAAGAATGAACATGTTCTTTCTTTGGGCGGAACAATTTCATTGGCGCTGAAATTCCGCAGTGTGAACGGCTCTCGCGGAAACCCATTCACATTAATGTTAAGTTCACACCGCGGAATTCGGCTCTCGGAGTTCCGCCCGTGGAATTCGGCTTGCGGAATTCCGCCCGTGGATTTCCGCGGGAATTCCGTAGTGTGAACATACCCTTAGAGAGAAAAAATAGGACTACATTTTCCCTCCTTCTCATAATAGTCTGCAATTTTAGTGCTAAAAAGTACCTAAAAAAAAAAAAAAAGTGCCCAACCCCCATCGTGCTCAGCTAACGTTAAAGAAACATATTTCATTCTCGTGCTTTCCTGCCCCAAAGTAGTGAATTTAATAAAGAAATAAGAGCTTGGAACCATTTTTCTGATATCCATACAGTATAGAAACATAGAATGTGTCGGCAGATAAGAACCAATTGGCCCATCTAGTCTGCCCAATAATCTGAATCCTATCAATAGTCCCTGGCCCTATCTTATATGAAGGATAGCCTTATGCCTATCCCATGCATGTTTAAACTCCTTCACTGTATTTGCAGCGACTAGTGTTGCTCACGAATATTCGCAATTCAAATTTTAATCGAGAATATAGCATATTCGCGAATTTGCAAATATTGCAAATATAGCACTATATATTCATAATTACGAATATTCGCTTTTTTTGCGCATATGTGAAAATTTGTGCGCATATGCGCAAATTTGCGAATATTGAGCCCTCCCTTCATTAATGGTATAGAGAACTGTGACTAGTGCATCAACTCTGTGATTTTTTGCCCAATAAAACCAATAGGCTAATTGTGGTCTATGGGGATCTCACTGCATGTAAGATAAGCAGGACCGTCTCGGCAGTACAGTGGGATGGGAAACAGTCACTGGTTCGAGTCCCAGGGTGGACAGTGTTACAGTGTTGTGGTTAAACTTTACTTTCCTGGAAAAGCTGCTGAGTTGCCCATAGCAACCAATCAAATTGCTTCTTTCATTTTTCAGAGGCCTATTCAAAAATGAAAGAAGCGATCTGATTGGTTGCTAAGTATATAGTAAACATTCATATATGTGGTCAATATATAGTATACATTCATATATATGGGGGTAAGTATATAGTATACATTCATATATATGGGGGTCAGTATATAGTATACATTCATATATGGGGGTCAGTATATAGTATACATTCATATATATGGGGGTCAGTATATAGTATACATTCATATATATGGGGGTCAGTATATAGTATACATTCATATGTGTGGTCAGTATATAGTATACATTCATATATGGGGGTCAGTATATAGTATACATTCATATATATGGGGGTCAGTATATAGTATACATTCATATATATGGGGGTCAGTATATAGTATACATTCATATGTGTGGTCAGTATATAGTAAACATTCATATATATGGGGGTCAGTATATAGTATACATTCATATATATGGGGGTCAGTATATAGTATACATTCATATATATGGGGTCAGTATAAAGTATACATTCATATATATGGGGGTCAGTATATAGTATACATTCATATATGGGGGTTAGTATATAGTATACATTCATATATATGGGGTCAGTATATAGTATACATTCATATATATGTGGTCAGTATATAGTATACATTCATATATATAGGGGTCAGTGTATAATATACATTCATATATGGGGGTCAGTATATAGTATACATTCATATATATGGGGGTCAGTATTTAGTATACATTCATATATATGTGGTCAGTATATAATATACATTCATATATATGGGGGTCAGTATATAGTATACATTCATATATATGGGGTTTCAGTATATAATATACATTCATATATATGGGGGTCAGTATATAGTATACATTCATATATATGGGGGTCAGTATATAATATACATTCATATATGGGGGTCAGTATATAGTATACATTCATATATACGGGGGTCAGTATATAGTATACATTCATATATATGTGGTCAGTATATAGTATACATTCATATATATGGGGGTCAGTATATAGCAGTGATTCCCAACCGCGGTGCCGCGGCACACGTGTGTGCCGTTCAGCACTGCCCGTGGTGCCGCTGGATTTTGCCGTGATTTTTTTTATTTTTTACTATTATTTTTTTTTAAATGTCCCGCCCCGGCCTGACGGCGCAGGGGGGAAGGGAAGTCTGCGTGCGCACTGCGCACACAGCGTCCCCCTCTATCTCCTGCGTTTCCTGTGTTCCCCTCCGTCCCCTGCGTCTGCCGCGTGACCCGTGTTCCCCTCCTTCCCCATCTGTTCCCTGTGTCCCCCGCATCCCCCTCCTTCACTCTCCGTCTCCTGTGTCCCCCTCCGTCCCCCTCTCCCTTGCGGCGCAGTGAGCCGGATATGGTGCCCTGGGGCGGAACGAGCTGCACCAGCGCCGTACTCCCGTGCCTCCTGTGGAACTGCAAGCTGTGCGGGCCGGCTTGCTTAAGGTACCGTACCCTTTCCACCCCTCTGTTCACCTTCTCAACCCTGTCTAAATCCCCCCACCGTCACCCAGGTCCACACTCTACCCCTCCCCCCCGACCCCGTCACTCATGTCCACCCCCCCTGTCAGCCACGTCTGCCTTGTTTACCTCCCTGTCCATCTCTATCACCCATGTCCACCCCCCCCTGTCAGCCATATCTGCCTTGTTTACCTCCCTGTCCATCTCTATCACCCATGTAATCCCTCCCTGTCACCCATGTAATCCCTCCATGTCACCCATGTAATCCCCCCGTCATCCATGTCCACCCTCCCTGTCACCCATGTCCACCCTCCAGTCACCCATGTGCACCCCCCCAGTCACCCATGTCCACCCCCCAAGTCACCCATGTCCACCCCCCCAGTCACCCATGTCCACCCCCCCTGTCACCCATGTCCACCCCCCCTGTCACCCATTTCCACCCTCCCTGTCACCCATGTCCACCCTCCCTGTCACCCATATCCACCCCCCCAGTCACCCATGTCCACCCCCCCAGTCACCCATGTCCACCCCCCCAGTCACCCATGTCCACCCCCCCGTCACCCATGTAATCCCTCCCTGTCACCCATGTAATCCCTCCCTGTCACCCATGTCCACCCCCTCAGTCACCCATGTCCACCCCCTCAGTCACCCATGTAATCCCTCCCTGTCACCCATGTAATCCCTCCCTGTCACCCATATAATCCCTCCCCGTCACCCATGTTATCCCTCCCTGTCACCCATGTCCACCCCCCTGTCACCCATGTCCACCCCCCCTGTCACCCATATCCACCCCCCCTGTCACCCATGTCCACCCCCCCTATCACCCATGTCCACCCCCCCTATCACCCATGTCCTTCCTCCCTGTCACCCATGTCCACCCTCCCTGTCACCCATGTCCACCCTCCCTGTCACCCATGTCCACCCTCCCTGTCACCCATGTAATCCCTCCCCCGTCACCCATGTAATCCCTCCCCCGTCACCCATGTAATCCCCCCCGTCACCCATGTCCACCCCCTGTCACCCATGTCCACCCCCACTCTGTCACCCATGTCCACCCTCCTGTTCACCCATCTGTCCCTTTGTTACCCCAGTCCACCCTTCTCTGTCACTCCTGTCCCTCTTTTACCCCCTTGTCCACCCCTCTGACCCCCTGTCTCCCCTCTCCACCCTCCTGTCACCCATGTCCACCCCCTGTCCACCCCTCTGTCACCCCTATGCCCCCGTCACCCATGTTCACTCTTCTACACCCATCTATCACCCTTGTACACCTCTCTACACCCCTCTGACACCCATTTACACTTCTCTACAACCCTCTGTCACCCATGTACACCCATCTGTCACCCATGTACACTCCTCTGTACCCCTCTGCCACCCATGTACACTCCTCTACACACCTGTCACCCATGTCCACCCCCCCTGTCACCCATGTCCACCCCCCCTGTCACCCATGTCCACCCCCTCAGTCACCCATGTCCACCCCTCAGTCACCCATGTAATCCCTCCCTGTCACCCATGTAATCCCTCCCTGTCACCCATGTAATCCCTCCCTGTCACCCATGTAATCCCTCCCTGTCACCCATGTAATCCCTCCCTGTCACCCATGTAATCCCTCCCTGTCACCCATGTAATCCCTCCCTGTCACCCATGTCCAACGCCCCTGTCACCCATGTCCACCCTCCCTGTCACCCATGTCCACCCTCCCTGTCACCCATGTCCACCCTCCCTGTCACCCATGTCCACCCTCCCTGTCACCCATGTCCACCCTCCCTGTCACCCATGTAATCCCTCCCCCGTCACCCATGTAATCCCTCCCCCGTCACCCATGTAATCCTCCCCGTCACCCATGTCCACCCCCCGTCACCCATGTCCACCCCCACTCTGTCACCCATGTCCACCCTCCTGTTCACCCATCTGTCCCTTTGTTACCCCAGTCCACCCCTCTGTCACTCCTGTCCCTCTATTACCCCCTTGTCCACCCCTCTGACCCCCTGTCTCCCCTCTCCACCCTCCTGTCACCCATGTCCACCCCCTGTCCACCCCTCTGTCACCCCTATGCCCCCGTCACCCATGTTCACTCTTCTACACCCATCTATCACCCTTGTACACCTCTCTACACCCCTGTCACCCATTTACACTTCTCTACAACCCTCTGTCACCCATGTACACCCATCTGTCACCCATGTACACTCCTCTATACCCCTCTGTCACCCATGTACACTCCTCTACACCCCTCTGTCACTCATGTACACTCCTCTACACCCCTCTGTCACCCATGTACACTCATAGGCGTGCGCACAGGGTGTGCCGGGTGTGGAGCAAAAGGGGCAGCTGCACCGGGCCCTGTAATTCCTGGGGGCCCAAAAGCAGCTCTCCCCTTTTGCCCCATAAAGCTGATAAAGGCTGGCGGGCCAGGCGTCAGGGGCCCGGCCAAAATGTTAGTAGGAGTGGGCGGGGGGGCGGGTTTGCGCCGCACGCTACCTTTTTATGTTCGCCGCCGCCGTCACTCATTCCCAGGCAGCCAGTACCGCAATGGCTGTCTGGGAGATGGTCACGTGACGTGACGTGTGGTGCAACGTCACGGGCGGCATCATAGAGAAGAGCGGAGCATAGAGAGTCTCCCGCTCCTCTCAGTCCCCACACGGCCGCTTCCAGGATCAAGGCCGCAGCAAGGGACCCACCGCCGGGGGTATCCTCCCCTCACTTGCATAATCTGATAATCCCCTCCCCCGTACGTATCCTGTACTGATCCTGAGTTATATCCTGTATTATTCTAAAG
Source organism: Hyla sarda (assembly GCF_029499605.1). Lineage (NCBI taxonomy): Eukaryota > Metazoa > Chordata > Amphibia > Anura > Hylidae > Hyla > Hyla sarda. Next base: position 13,367 of record NW_026610939.1, on the reverse strand, counting down.
AGCTGTACTCACTATTCTGCTGGTGAGGTCACTATGTACATATATTACATTACTTATCCTGTACTGATCCTGAGTTATATCCTGTATTATTCTAAAGAGCTGTACTCACTATTCTGCTGGTGAGGTCACTGTGTACATACATTACTTATCCTGTACTGATCCTGAGTTATATCCTGTAAATCTTTTATTAGAAAAATACAAATCATAACAAAACATAAACCAGCACAACTTTGCCATAACGGAAAACAACAACATGAAATAACATAAACCCAAACTTTACATTTAAATAAAAGAACAAAAATCCTGCCTAACCGGCTAGCCCAGCTTTCCTACTAGAACTAGAAATATTATAACTACACCTTTCATAGCCAAACAACACACTCATAAGAAACATAAATATAGCACTATTTCGCTTTAACTCAAAACACCCAAACTCGGGAAAAATCATACATTACAAATAGAAAACACAACAAGCACTCACACTGCACACCATGTTTTTTTTTTTAAATAATAATAATAATTATAATAATAATAACAACACTATACCACACTCACACATGCACACATATATATCCATATATTAACTACATTTAACCAAGAAACCAAAAATAAATAAATAAATAAATTAAATTCAACTCAAAATACCCAAACTCGGGAAAATATCACAGAAAACACAATACACACATGCTTACACACATCTTTACTACATACTACATATATAAACCAAAGAAAATAAATCCACAACGGGATACTAAAGAAACATTACTACAAAAACAAAACTGGTTCGACTGCCATGTCTATCTCTACTATAAATACTATATACTTAAAAAAAAAAAAAAAAAAAAAAATTTTTTTTTATAACATAACATTATACATACTATATACATAACTAACTATATACACTACTATGTACAATACTATACACAAACTATATACACCTGTAAATAAACATAAAACACACCTACAAATATAAAAGAACATTCTACAGTAAACTGACCCTTCACCCACACCACCCGCCCTCCTGTACATGGGTCAGAGTTTTTTCCATACAGTTCATAGTCCTCAATGTCCAGTCCACAACTGACCCATGCCAGGTCCACCAAAAGAAAAGACCACCACCACCCACAAATATACCCTCCCAACCTAGAACTCCTCCCAACCAACTTAACCATTACCAGCTTTAACATACATAAGCAAACAATACAACCCACTTTAGGCCCAAGTTCGGTGCCTGTAAGCCCTTCATAACCATAGCATCTGAAAACAAAACAAAAAGCTAGGGTGCACATGCATTAGCCCACCACCAGGAAGAAGGAAGGCAATCCTGATACATACAAAATGTATATTCTTTCCCTAACTGCACCCTACCTCTCACCCTACCATTATCCCTAAAGATAAACTGACCCTAGTTGACTCCAGCCGATGGAAGCGCCCACCCGGTTGTAGACCCTTATATTAAAGGGACAATGAAGCAGGAAATGGTCCATGCTTTCCAGCATGTCCCCGCACTCTTCTCGGGGACATCCCCGGTCATCAGATCTCCTGCACTTCAAATTGTCCCTCACATATAGCTTCCCCTGAAAGCAGCGCCAGGCCAAGTCCCAAAACTTCTGGGGGATCCTTTTCATATTTAAGAGATACAACCCCACCCTCAGATCCCGACCTGTGCAGTCCCTGAGCGCCAGAGGCTTCTGGAAGTGGGTCAACAGAACCCGTTTGTCAAGGAACTGCCTTGACTGGGTCCTGATCTCCCACACTCCCAGACCCCACCGACGTATCGCCTTCAGAGTCGGGGTAGCGTAAGCCGGAAGATGCCCATGGGGCGTACGGAGGTCCTTCACTTGCCCTCCTGTCTCCCATTCCTGGAAGAAAGGCCGAAACCATTCCCTGCAGGAGAGTACCCACGGAGGAGCCCTCTCTGACCAGAGGTTTGAAATGTTAGCTTTCAAGAAGGTGTTTGTTAAGAACACCACAGGGTTTACCATAGATAAACCCCCTAGTCTCCTTGTGCGGTACGGAACCTCTCTCTTGACTAGGTTCATCCTGTTCCCCCATAACAGTTGGAAAAACAGGCTGTAGATCCTAGTGTAGTAGGCATCTGGCAAGATACATACACTGCCAAGATAGATAAACAAGGGGAGCAGGATACGATTTGATCAGGTGTACCCTTTCCCTGAGGGTCATAGACCAACCCTTCCACTGATCCACCCTATGAGTGGCATCCTGTAGCTTACCATCCCAGTTTTTGGTGGGATAATCATCCTGGCCGAATGTGATGCCCTGAATTTTTGCTGAGTCTTGGGGCCCTGGGAGGGTGTCCGGGAGATCAAAAGTGGGATCTCCCCCTCCCAGCCAGAGACTTTCACACTTATCCCGGTTGATCTTAGACCCGGATGCCTCCGAGTAGCGTTCCACCTCCGACATCACCACATCGACCTCCTCTCTCGAGGAAACGAAAATGGTGACATCATCAGCGTACGCCACCACTCTCTGGGCGACATCCAGTTCCGCCAGACTCATCCCGACTCCCGCCAACGGCCCACAATCTACCCTCCGGACGTAGGGATCAATTGCGAACACGTATAAAAGCGGGCTCAAAGGACAACCCTGACGGACTCCGGACCCCACCTCAAAAGAGCGGCCAGACCACCCGTTCACCAGCGGGAAACTCTCTGCCCCTGCATATAAGGTCTTAAGCCAATTAATAAAAGCACACGGTAAGCCATATCTCAGGAGGACGGACCAGAGGTACTCGTGGTTCACCCGATCAAATGCTTTGGCCTGATCCAGGGACAGCAAGTACCCCTTCCAGAGACCTGCACTACTCCGCTCCACTGCCTCCCGGACACCGAGAACAGCACTTAAGGTGCTTTGGCCTGGAACAGAGCAGTGCTGGGCCCCCGAAAGGAGCCGGGGTGCAAACTTCACCAGCCGATTAAACAGTATCTCTGCCAGAAGCTTCCTGTCCGTATTGAGAAGAGCTATGGGCCTCCAATTCTCAATATGGCTGGGATCTTTACCCTTTGAGAGAAGAATCAGGGCTGACCTCCTCATTGACTTCGGCAGAGTGCCCGAGGAGAGACACTCATTGAATACCTCAGTCAAGAGGGGAGCTAAAGACTCCTTAAAGGTCTTGTACCACTCGGATGTTAAGCCATCCGGACCTGGTGACTTTTTGGGGGCAAGCCCCTCAATCGCCAGTCTCACTTCCTCTTCCCTGATTTTTTTTGCCAAAACATCAAGAGAGGGGTCTACCCCTGGCTCAGGAATGGTTTCAGCCAGGAAAGCCGACATCCCGTCTCGATCTAGATCCTTCCTTCCCAAGAGATGCGAGTAGAAGGATCTGACGACCTCCAAGATCCCTGATCTGGACCGATTCAGAGATCCTGTACTATCAATCAGTCCTGAAATGACTTTACTACTCACTGACATCTTACAGTTTCTGTAAGGGTTGGGCGAGCGGTACTTCCCGAAATCCCTCTCAAAAACCAAAGATGCGTGCCTATCGTACTGACACCTCATCAGCAAGGACTTCACTCTGGAGATATCCTCCCGGCTACCTCCAGTCGAGACGAGAAGCTCGAGTTTCCTCCTCAGTCCCTGATACAGGCGATACCTATTCAGGGACCTGAGGCTCGAGAGCTGGCGGAAGAACCCCGCAACCCGCTTCTTGAATATCTCCCACCACTCTGACTTACTACTACATAGGCCCAGTAAAGGTACCTGACTCTGAAGAAAATCCTCAAAGGACTGTCTTACCTCTGCTTCCTCCAGGAGGGACGAATTCAGCTTCCAATAACCTTTACCCATCCGAGGGGTCTCTGAAACATTCAGGGAAAACAAAATCATACAGTGATCGGAGAACTCCACCTCAACCACGGACACTGCAGAAGAGACAGCTTCCTCCTTCAAATAAAACCTGTCTATTCTAGACCTGCAGCTACCTCGATGATAGGTGAAACCCGCGTGGCCTGAGGGGCTCCGGATGTGGGCGTCCTCTAGGCGAGCTACCCTAACTATGCTATTGAGAGCTATGCTATCATAAGCCAACCGATCATTGGAGCCTCTCCTATCTTGGGACCTTTTGACAGTATTGAAATCCCCTCCAAAGATCACCTGTCGGCTTGTAAAAAGAAAGGGCTTAATCCTCATAAAGAGATCTTTGCGGCCCCACTTGGTTTGTGGGGCGTAGATGTTAATAAGCCGGAGCTCTTGCCCCTTCATGAGGACATCTAAGATCAGGCACCTCCCCATTTCTAACTCAATAACCCGTCTGCATTCAACAGGAGCGGTAAAAAGGACCGCCACCCCACTATACGGCTCAGCCGCAAGAGACCAGTGGGAGGGGCCACGCCTCCACTCTCTCCTGGCTTTTACCAGAGAGGCAAGATCTGACAACCTGGTCTCCTGCAGATACAAAATATCGGCTTCAACACGGCCGAGAAAATCAAAGGCTGCGAATCTAGCCGTATCAGACTTTATACTGGCACAGTTAATAGATGCCAGTGTCAATGGGGTGAGTGCCGCCATCATGGGTGATTGAGATAGACGGCCCTAACCCCCTCATTTTTGTTTCTTCTTTACCCCCTCATCCCCAGATGAGGAGGCTTCCTTGTCTTTGGACCGTTTTTTTGATTCTGACTGGTCCATTTTATAATCCCCATCTCCGCCTGGCTCCGATTTGGCCCCATCCCCTGCGGAAATTGCCCCATCAGGACAGGGCCCAGTTCCCCCTGGAGGCTCCCCCACTTCAGGCACCCCATCCCTGACCCCCCCCTTCAAGGAGGGGGAGGAGATGTCTTCAAGGACAGAGTACCGGTTAGACAGATCAATCAGAGGGGGGGCAGGTAAGCTTCCGCTTGGGACCTGGTCCGCAGCACGGGGACTAGAGGGCTCCGACCTCTTCTTTCTCCCTTTACTGCCCTTCTTTTTTGGCCTCTCTTCACCCTCCTCATCCACACTTTCACAGTGGGAGGAATCGGAAAGATCGGCCTTGCTGCCCTCTTCTTTACAGATTCTCCCCATTTCCTCTTCCAGCACATTCTCCCCCAGGGTCTCAGCAGTTTCAGGACTAACCTCAGGAGCAGGGCCAGAAGCTACCCCTGCCACATGGGAACTCTCCAGTTCCCTGCTCCTTCTCCGATTAGCCTCCCGCCTCAGCCTGGCGGGACTTTTCCTCTTCACTGACCCTGTTGCACCTTCACCCGCACCCGTGCCCTCCCCAGCTGAGGCAACGTTACTGCTCTCCCCAGCCAAGGTGACCGTCGCACGGGCAAAGGCGCTAGGACAACGGCTGAAAGGGTGTCCTAAGACACCACACAGATGACACCTGATCTGCCTACAGGATGCGGCAAGATGACCTACCCCACCGCACAGTGCACAGACCTGCACGGTACAGGCTGCGCTAAAGTGAGTGGGGCTGCCACACCTGTGACAGACCTTGGGCTGCCCCTGGTAGAAAACTTGGATTCTGTCTCTCCCAAGAAAAGCAGCTGATGGGATGTGGGCAACAGTGCTCCCCGAACGCTTCAGTTTGACGGAAAACGTCCAGGCCCCAGACCAGATCCCATGTTCGTCATAGTTCTTTTTTGGCATGTCCGTCACATCCCCATATCGGCTAAGCCAGGTCATAATGTCATAGCAAGATAGTGACTCGTTACGTGTCAAAACGGTCACTTTCTTGGCCAGATTCTGACGGGATATCGCCTTTACGGCGAAATCCCGCCAGCCGGGCTCGCTTTTCACCACCTCATAATTCGACCAGAAAAGTTCCAGACCCTCTGGCCGAACAAAGCTGATGTCAAACTCGGAAGTACCATAGGGGTGGATCAGGGCAAAGATGTCACTTGCCCTGAATTCCATCCGGAGGAGGAGCTCAACCACCTTACCCCGAGGCGGACGCGCATCTTCGCCCCTCCACACTAAACGGACCACATTCCTACGGCCACTTTCCTGGCCGGATGTCGGGAGGGACCAGACCACCTCCCCGTTTTGTTCTCGGAAGGCGCCTAAGCCATGTCTTTCTATCCAAAAAGACAGGTCAACCTCACCCCTCCCCTCTACATGGATTGACCTGTCTCCCCTACGTAGAGCCTCCAGGAGGCGCTGTTGCAAGTGACCCCCAGAGCCAGACGGAGATGGGGATCCCCCTGATCCCCCGGCAGTGACGCTGGCATAGCTTCTCTGAGAAGCAGCCACTACCGGGGGGGCAGTCGAACCAGGAACTGACCCAGAGGCCAAACCTGGACCCTTATTCTTAACAGCCATAACACCTCTCTCTGTCATTCCACTACCACTCCTCACCTGTATTTCACTAGCACCCCTCTCTTGGACTACACTTGCACCCCTCTCTTGCACTCCTCTTGCACCCCTCTCTTGCACACTACTTGCACCCCTCTCTTGCACACTACTTGCACCCCCCTCATCAACACTGCTACCACAACTCCTCCCATGCACACCACTATAACTCACATTCTGCACATTACCATTTTTATTCACATTTTTCCTTTCACTTTCACTCTTGCGTTCACTCTCCCTTGGAGTGTTACAGACTGGGCTGGCTGGGTCTTTTGCTTCATGTTTAAGGGTTGCCGGTTTCAGGATTGGTGCTGCATAGTTCTTTCTTCCTGTGTCTTTGGGTGCAGACACAGGCTCCGCCTCTGAAATGGGTGGCCACTCCCCCTCACAAAAAGACTGTCCCTCCGGACTAACTCCCGCTACAGCTGATGTGCAGGGAACCTCCCACTTTATAGCGGAGTGCCCCCTGGCGCCAGAACCAGTATCAACCACGCCACCTAGGGGACCGCCCCCTGAACCAACAAGGTCCAGCGCCCGGACACTCCCCCCCCCCCTCACAGGAGAGTGCCCTGCGGTGCCAGGACCTGTACCGCCCACTTCAACCAGGGGACCGCCCCCCGAACGGGTGAATCTGCCGCCATTTTCCGGTGCCTGGACACCCTCCCCCCTCACAGGAGGGTGCCCTTTTTTTTCTATAGCACCCGCGGCCATTTTGGGTGCGCTACTGTATCCCCCATGCTGGCCCCGCTCCACTACAGAAACGGGGTCTGGCAGATTGGGGGACCCAGCACCCTTTTCAGCCGACCCAGACTGCTGGAAGGGAGAAAAGACAAACTTAACTCCTTGTGTCTTCTTCCTCTTCTTGCCCTTTCCTTTCTTCTTCTTCTTTCCCTTCTCCTCTGGGCCCAAATCATCCCCGAAGGAAAAGTTTTCCAGACGGGTGGGGGACTCCTGCATAACAATTGCCCGCAGGAGACCCCCATCTGCCAAGCCGCTTCCATCACTGCAGTCACTGCCGTCATCATCATCATCATCCTCCTCACTGGAGGGAGGTAAGGCCACCTGAGCCGGGTTTACATAGTCCTCACTGAGGGTAAGTGGGGGGTCTGGGGTAACAGTAGTGGTGGTACACACAGGTCCAGTATCCATATCCCCCTCACTCTAATCCCCCTCCTCACCTCCCTCCATCTCTTCCTCCTCACTCTGGCAGTCATCTTGGTTACTCACTTGTCCTGAGACCTTCATGCTGGAGAAACGATCCTTGTTCACAAGTCTCTCGCTGAGTATACCACCTCCCTCCACAATGTCCGATCTCAGCCTAACAATCTCATCCACCTGTTTCTTCAGAGCTCTCACCTTGGTGGAAAATGCTGCCCTCTTGGTCTTTGCTGCATTGTTTGCTTGGTAGCTGGAGGGGCAAGCTGTGCATAACTAGCTTGCCCCCTGACTGGTGAGCAGTTAAGGGGTTAAGAAATATACAGGCAATGTTTTTTAGCCCCCTCCCCCGCCTGTAAAAACTTGTTGCTAACTATAGTGGTATGTCCCATGGGTGGGGGGGAAGGAGTGCACCAATCAGGGGTCTAATAGTTTCCCGGGCTTTCAGGGGCCCTCCCCTGGGTATTTATAGCTGTGGTGCCTCCCTTTCCCCCTCAATCTGCCCAGGACCCGGAGTTTTGACTGCTGGCTGGTATGTGTCTGCCCCTTATTTGTGGCCTGGATGGAGCAGATGGGTGAGGGCTGGCATGCTCCCTTGTGGCTGAGCTGGCCTCCCCTCCTGTTGCACCCTTGGCGGGTTCAGGAGGCTGGCGGACCTCTTATCAGTCCTGCCCTCCTTTCCCACTGTAATCCCTTTGAGCCCTGTCCCGTTCTTTTGCCCTCTCCCCTGCCTGTACTTTGATCCCTCTCTCCTGGGTGCTCCTGGAGCAGGCTCTGATTACCTACTTGCCCCGTCCGTCTCTTTTTTCCCCCCTGTTGCGGTCCCCTTCGTCTGCCTCCCCCCCCCTGTTGCGGTCCTTACCATAACCCCCCCTCCCGCCTGTTTGTCCCCTCCGCTCTGGAGGTGGCGGCCCCTGGGTGGCTGCTGCTGTTTTAACCCCCTTTAACGTTTGCGCAAATGGACGTTTATTAACGTCCATTTGCGCGTCCCCAGCTATAATCCTTATTATAGCTGTTGGGTCCCAGTTGCTATTAGCGACCAGGACCCCTGATAATGCCGGACATCGCCGATCTGGCAGATGTCCGGCATCACCTTTTCAGACGCGGCGATCAAAGTCATCGCCGCGTCTGAAAATGTAATTGAACGCATCCCGGCTGCTCAGCGGGCTGATTGGGACCATCGCGATAAAATCGCGATGTCCCGATCAGCTGGGACGCAGCAGGAGGGTCACTCACCTGCCTCCTGCGCGTCCGCTCCTCAATTGATTGCTCCAAGCCTGAAATTCAGGCTTGAGCAATCAATCATTGATAACACCGATCATTGCCATGTTACTACATGGCAAGTGATCGGTGTCAGGTTCAGTGTGTGCAGTGTTATAGCTCCTAGGGGAACTATAGCATTGCAAAAAAAAAAAAAAAACTGTTGAAGTATTTGAATAGTTAAGTTAATAAAGATCTTTTAACCCTTGCAATTTTACACGTTTGATCACCCCCCTTTTCCACATCATAAAATAAAATAAAAAATAAAAATTAATAATAAAAAAAAAAAGAAAAAGAAAAGAAAAGAAAAATACCATAATAGTAATGATAAAAAATTAAAATCTATAAATAAAATAATAATACATAAAATACTGTATATTACAACAACATACACGTGTGGTATCGCCACGTGCCTACATGTCCGTAGTATAAAAAAATAAATTAATTAATTAATAAATATAGTCATTTAAGGCGCTCCGTCTATGGCGTACGTGTATAATATAAAAAAAAAAAAAAAAAAAACATTACAAATTTATTAATTAATGAATAAAATACATAAATAAGTAATATTACTTGAATAAATAAATTTCACAGTCCAAAATAGCGTATTTTTGACCCCTTTTTATACCGTAAATATGAAAAACAGCGATCTCAAACTCTGATCGAAACGACAATGGTACTGCGGACAGCTTCAGATCACAACGCCAACTATATGAGCACTCATACCGTCCCCACTCCATTGCCCGGCTCCTTACCCCCACCACACTAGCACTCCCCCCCTGCCCACTGCTGCTGCTGCCCCTCCCCCTTTTTCCTCGTGCTCTTCCAGTGCTCCCCATGGTTCTTGCATCCATTGCGCCCCCCCCACGCCTCCCCATCACCTCTCTGCCCCGAGTTCCCAACCCCCCCCCCTTCCCCCACTGCTGCCACTGCTGTCCTCCTTCCTCCTGCCTCTCCAATGCCCCCCGTGGAGGGGTAGGGAGTGCTCCCCTGATTTCGTGTTGCTCTTCCCCCCTCTGGGGCCGGATGGGGGCATAGACGTATTTGTCGCCGCTCTCGCTCTGGTCCTGGGGGGCGGCACAGGCGGTGTTTTTTGGGCCTTCTGTTCACCTGCGGGGAGTAGGTGTTTCGGTTCTTCCCGCAGGGTTCTCCCTCGGAGTCCTCTACTGCTGTTTTCCCGGCGTGGTTTCCGGCGCCGTTCCGTGCGGCGGCCGAGTGCCCGCGACCCGGCGGTCTCCAGCGTGCCTTGTCCCACGCCTGCGGCGGTGGTGAAGTGGTTCCTCCCTCTGTTGTGCTTCTCCATTTTCTGGAATTGGTGAGTCTTCTGATGTGGGGCTTTGCCCCTTCCCTGGTTTGTGTGCTTATTGCTACGTCTGTGTAGTGTTCGTCCTTTTGTTCCCGTGTGTTTGTTGAGTTTGGGTCTCGGATATGGGTGTATATCTGTGTTGGTCTCTGGTTGTGAGTTGGGTACGTCTCTTCTTGACGGGGTGCTTTGGTAGGGTATCATTTTCTGCGGTGCGCGCTTGGGTGTGTGGTCTTTTGGCCTTACGCTCTAGGTGGCCGGGGTTTTGCTGACTTAGCTCCCGTAGGCATGTTCCTTTTCCTGAATCGGTGGCTGCCACCCAGTCACGGTTTTGTTTCTTTGGGTTTTCTCCCCCTTTGTTTGGTTTATCTCTCCATCTTAAGTTGTAGTCTCTCTCCGCTGCTCCATTGTCCTAGTATATTTGTCTGCTGTTTTTTCCTGTTTCGCCCAATCTCATGTAGGCATGGGACTCCTGTATGTCGTGCTGGGTGCTTTGGCTGATGTGGCGGAGGGTAGGTTTCGCTTGAGTCTCTGGGGGTAGGTTTTGCTTGTGTCTCCGTTTGTCTTGCCTGTGTGGTTTCTTCTGTTCGTGGTGGTATTCCGGAGGGTGATTCTCCTGTGCTCTACACTTGTTGGGGTGTGGTTTGTTGCTGCAAGGCTGACATGCAAATTTGTGAAGCGTCCATATTTTGTGCTCGCTTCGGCAGCATGTATGTTAAAATTGGAACGATTTTGAGGAGATTAGCATGTCTTCCGCATGCCTTGTTGGCCTTGGTTTGCTGCTTTCCTATGGTCAGGGAGTAATTGCGTTTTCTCTGTTTTGGTTTCTTCAGGGCTCGCTATGTGCCCCGGTTCCGGTCCTTGCTGGTTTACTGAATGTTCCACGTGGAATGTGGTTCAGGGCGGAGTTTTTTCCTGCAGGTTGTCTCTGGCCGCCGAGGGTGTGTGGTATCTGTGCCCCCGCATATGTGCCCCTGGTGCACTAAGGGCTGACGTTCCGGTTGGTTGGGTTTTTTTCAGGCGTGATGCAGTGGACAGGCCTGCTTTCAGTCCCCCGTTGCAGCTCATGGAGAGCTCGCTCTGTTCCCGGGTGTGGCTGGTTTGGTTGGTTGTTGGTGTGGTGTTTTGGTTTTCCAGTGGTGCTGCAGGGTGGTTTACTACTGGGTGTCTTGGTAGTCAGTGGGTTTCTGCCATGCTTGGGTTTTTTGTTTGTGCTTTTTCCTTTGGTGTTGGTTGTGGGACTTTGGGTGCTTGCTTCAGCAGTTCATGTTCTAGGATTGTAACGGTACTGTGTGGGTTGGCGTGGCCCCTGTGCTTGATTGCGCTATAATTTGGTGATGCTTTTCTTTTTTGGGTGTGATTTGAGTGATCGGGGGCGTTTTGTCGGTCTGACATTTGGGGCGTTGTCACTGTTATTATTTCTTTCTTTCGGCTTTCTTCCTGCGCTCGGCTTGTTGCACCTAGTGCTTCGCTGTTTGGAGATAAGGTTTATTTTGCGGCTGTACTCCCTGGGGTCGGTATTGGGTGTTGACGCTTTGTCCCGTTCTCTGGCAGTGGTTCCGGAGGTTGCTCCCTCGGGTGGAGTCGGAAGGTTTGCTCATGTGGCTGTGGAATGGGAGACCACCTCGGGTTCGGGTCCCGGGGTAGGACTGAGTGATACAGTTGTGGTTAAATTTTCGGCCTGTGGGTCATCGTGGAGATTGGTGTATTTCTTGGTCCGCTTTAGTGGCTCCTGCGACTTGGTCGCACTCACGGTGAGGCGCTTGCGAGTAGTTGGGGTTGGTGTGGAGGCCGGGATGTCTACAGTCAAGGAGGGTCCCGAAGGTTCCAAGTGTGTCTGTGGATAGGGGTTTTGTTTTTTGTACCTACAAGGTTCTGCTGTTTGACTTCCTATTTCGTTTTGATAGGCTGTGATAAAATAAGTTAACTGCTGTGTCTCCTATCCAAGGACGTTCGAGATTTGGGCTGTATTCTGCATGTATCCAATTAACATTCTTAGTATGTGACGCTGGGTATCTTCACCTGTTCATGTGAATCACCTACTACTCAGTGCAAAAAAAAAAAAAAAAAAAAAAAGGGTGCTTTCCCACTGTGCTGCGATCCAGTGGGGTGAGGTTGCCGCATGACGGGGGGTGATTTTTCTTTTCTGCTTTGCGGTTGGTGGAATGTTGGTGTATACCTAGGGGCTGGGCCCGTGAGCGGGTGGCCTTGCTGTCGGCGACCATTTTTTCCTATCAGTTTTTGGGTCGCTTGGTGGCGGCTGTGGGTCGGATTTTTGGTTGTCGCTTTTGCGTCGTTTTTTCTGATCCGAGGTTTTGCGCTGGCTTTTTTCGGGGCTAGGTGGATGGGGCACTTTCTTTCTCCTCGTCTCCTTCCATGACACTTGGGTGTCTGATGTGTTTTTTGGGTGCCTATTTTGTGCGTTTTCAGGTCCGTCGGTCCGAGATTGCTTAGGCGATCTGGGACACACAGCTTGTGCTGCATGAGGGTCCACGAATGACTGTTTTTTCCTGTTGTCGTCCTATTGTTGATTGGACTGCGGTGGGGGCCTCCCCCCCCACCTCTTTTTCTTTTATGCTCCCCGCCCTCGATTGTCTGTTTTGGGTTTTGGCTTCTCTTTGTAGGAGGGGGTGTTGTGAGTTTGGGATTCGCTCTCTTTTTGTGTCGGTGTCGGCGGAGAGGGCTCAGTTTCCGGAGAGGGTAGCGCAGCGCGTGGGGCGCGGGCGATCTGCTTGTTGCGTTGCTATTTTCGCCCAGTTTGATGTTTCCCACATGTGTTTTTGTTTTGCGAGCGGCTTTCCGCAAGGTGGTGCGAGTGCTGCGGCACTCTTCGGTGTATGGGCGAGAAATGAGAAATGAGTTCACACAAGAGTTAGTGAATACAAAAAAAATAAAAATTACAAAAAATAAAATAAAATGCAAAAACATAGGACCTGGCGGCAGGTACCTCGGATTTCCTGGAGAGGTTATGTGTTGGGAGAATTTCCTGGAGAGGAAATGTGTTGGGCGACTTTCCTGGAGAGGAAATGTGTTGGGCGACTTTCCTGGAGAGGAAATGTGTTGGGTGTGTTCGGGGGGCTGAGTTGGCCCCAGGTGTTGGCTATCCAGTATCTCTTGGGTGGACGGTGAAGACGGTGAAAGCGGGGTCAACCCGGGGTAGACCTCCACACAGGACAGTGTGGCAGCACCTCTTGGGTTGGCAAGAAGCCAATCGGTGTCTTTGTTACAGTTAAATTGTTATTTATATAAGTAATTTTATAAATAAAGCTGTGGCCGATCCCCACCCACGGAAAAGTTGAATTGTTGTTGTGTCAGTTATTATTTAATTAATTATTGTAGTAAGGGGGAGGGG